>NC_092282.1:18613440-18706723 GCF_036320965.1 Panulirus ornatus
TTTTTCTCCATTCAAACTAACCTCCCAATCAACTTGACCCACAGCCCTGCTAAACTTAATAACCTTGCTCTTATTCACATTTACTCGCAACTGTCTCCTTTCACACACACTTTACCATACTCAGTCTCCAACTTATGCAGTTTCTCATCCGAATCAGCCACCAGTGCTGTATCATCAATGAATAACAATTGACACTTCCTAAGCCCTGTCATCCACAACAGACTGCATACTTTCCCCTCTCTCCAAAACTGATGCATTCACTTCCCTAACCACCTCATCCATAAACAATTAAACAACCATGGAGACATAACGCACTCCTGCCGAAAACTGACATTCACTGGAAACAAATCACTTTCCTCCCTTCCTACTCGCACACATGCCTTACATCCTTGGTAAAAACTTTTCACTGCTTCTAGCAACTTACTTCCCACACCATATTCTCTTACAATCTTCCACAAGCATCTCTATCAACTATCATATGCCTTCTCCAGATCCATAAATGCTACATACAAATTCATCTTCTTTTCTAACTATTTCTCCTATACATTCTTTAAAGCAAACACTTGATCCATTCATCCTATACCACTTCTAAAACCACACTGCTCTTCCCCAATCTGATGTTCCGTACATGCCGGGATATACTGGGGTCGACGTGCTGTCAATGGATTGAACCAGGGCATGTGAAGCTTCTGGGGTAAACCATGGAAAGTTTTGTAGGTCCTGGATGTGGAAAGGAAACTGTGGTTTCGGTGCATTATACATGACAGCTAGAGACTGAGTGTGAACGAATGTGGATTTTGCTGTCTTTCCTAGCGCTACCTCGCACACATGCGGGGGAGTGATTTTTATTCATTTCATGTGTGGCGGGGTGGCAACGGGACTGTATAAGGGCAAACAGTATGAATTAAGTACATGTGTATATAGGTATATGTCTGTGTGTGTATATATGTATACGTTGAGATGTATAGGTATGTATATGTGCGTGTGTGGACATGTATGTATATACATGTGTATGTGGGTGGGTTGGGCCATTCTTTCATCCGTTTCCTTGCGCTACCTAGAAAACACAGGAGACAGCGACAAAGTACAATAAATAAATAAATGAATAAATAAATAAATATATAAAAATATTTTTTATTTATTTATTTATTTTGCTTTGTCGCTGTCTCCCGCGTTTGCGAGGTAGCGCAAGGAAACAGATGAAAGAAATGGCCCAACCCACCTCCATACACATGTATATACATACACGTCCACACACGCAAATATACATATCTATACATCTCAATGTACACATATATATATACACACACAGACACATACATATATACCCATGCACACAATTCACACTGTCTGCCTTTATTCATTCCCATCACCACCTCGCCACACATGGAATACCATCCCCCTCCCCCCTCATGTGTGCGAGGTAGCGCTAGGAAAAGACAACAAAGGCCCCATTCGTTCACACTCAGTCTCTAGCTGTCATGCAATAATGCCCGAAACCACAGCTCCCTTTCCACATCCAGGCCCCACACAACTTTCCATGGTTTACCCCAGACGCTTCACATGCCCTGATTCAATCCACTGAGAGCACGTCAACCCCGGTATACCACATCGATCCAATTCACTCTATTCCTTGCCCGCCTTTCACCCTCCTGCATGTTCAGGCCCCGATCACTCAAAATCTTTTTCACTCCATCTTTCTACCTCCAATTTGGTCTCCCACTTCTCCTCGTTCCCTCCACCTCCGACACATATATCCTCTTGGTCAATCTTTCCTCACTCATTCTCTCCATGTGCCCAAACCATTTCAAAACACCCTCTTCTGCTCTCTCAACCACCCTCTTTTTATTTCCACACATCTCTCTTACCCTTACATTACTTACTCGATCAAACCACCTCACACCACACATTGTCCTCAAACATCTCATTTCCAGCACATCCACCCTCCTGCGCACAACTCTACTTTCCAAAGAGCATCTCTATCAACTCTATCATATGCCTTCTCCAGATCCATAAATGCTACATACAGATCCATTTGTTTTTCTAAGTATTTCTCACATACATTCTTCAAAGCAAACACCTGATCCACACATCCTCTACCACTTCTGAAACCAAACTGCTCTTCCCCAATCTGATGCCCTGTACATGCCTTCACCCTTTCAGTGATTACTCTCCCACATAATTTCCCAGGAATCCTCAAGAAATTTATACCTCTGTAATTTGAGCACTCACTCTTCTCCCCTTTGCCTTTGTACAATGGCACTATGGAAGCATTCCACCAGTCCTCAGGCACCTCACCATGAGTCATACATACATTAGATAACCTCACCAACCAGTGAACAATACAGTCACCCCCTTTTTTAATAAATTCCACTGCAGTACCATCCAAACCTGCTGCCTTGTTGGCTTTCATCTTTCACAAAGCTTTTACTACCTCTTCTCTGTTTACCAAATCATTCACCCTAACCCTCTCACTTTGCACACCACTTCAACCAAAACACCCTATATCTGCCACTCTATCATCTAACACATTCAACAAACCTTCAAAATACTCACTCCACATCCTCACATCACCACTACTTGTTATAACTTCCCCGTTAGCTCCCTTCACTGATCTTCCCATTTGTTCCCTTTTCTTATGCACTTTATTTACCTCCTTCCAAAACATCTTTTTATTCTCCCTAAAATTTAATGATACTCTCTCACCCCAACCCTCATTTGCCCTCTTTTTCACCTCTTGCACCTTTCCCTTGACCTCCTGCCTCTTTCTTTTATACATCTCCTAGTCTTTTGCATTATTTCCCTGCAAAAATCGTCCATATGCCTCTCTCCTCTCTTTCAATAATAATGTTACTTCTTCATCCAACCACTCACTACCCTTTCTAATCTGCCCACCTCCCATGCTTCTCATGCCATAAGCATCTTTTGCACAAGCCATCACTGCTTCCCTAAATACATCCCATTCCTTCCCTACTCCCCTTGCGTCCTTTGTTCTCACCTTTTACCATTCTGTACTCAGTCTCTCCTGGTACTTCCTCACGCAAGTCTCCTTCCCAAGCTCACGTACTTTCACCACTCTCTTCACCCCAACACTCTCTCTTCTTTTCTGAGAACCTCTACAATCTTCACCTTTGCCTACAAGATAATGATCAGACATCCCTCAAGTTGCACCTCTCAGCACATTAACATCCAAAAGTCTCTCTTTTGCATGCCTATCAATTAACACATAATCCAGTAATGCTCTCTGGCCATCTCTCCTACTTACATTCATATACTTATGTATATCTCTCTTTTCAAACCAGGTATTCCCAATTGCCAGTTCTTATTCAGCACATCTATCTACAAGCTCTTCACTATTTCCATTTACAACACTGAACACCCTATGTATACCAATTATTCCCTCAACTGCCACATTACTCACCTTTGCATTCAAATCACCCATCACTATATCCCAGTCCCGTGCATCAAAACTACTAACACACTCACTCATCTGCTGCCAAAACTCTTGCCCCTCATGATCTTCCTTCTCATGCCCAGGTGTATATGCACCCATCTTTCTCCATCCACTTTTGGTTTTACCCGTATCAATCTAGAGTTTACTTTCTTACACTCTTTCACATACTCCCACCACTCAAGTTTCAGGAGTAGTGCTACTCCTTCCCTTGCTTTTGTCCTCTCACTAACCCCTGACTTTACTCCAATTACATTCCCAAACCACTCTTCCCCTTTACCCTTGAGCTTCGTTTCACTCAGAGCCAAAACATCCAGGTTCCTTTCCTTAAACATACTACCTATCTCTCCTTTTCTCTCATCTTGATTACATCCACACACATTTAGACACCCCAATCTGAGCCTTCGAGGAGGATGAGCACTCCTTGCGTGACTCCTTCTTCTGTTTTCCCTGTTTAGAAACTTATAATACAAGGAGGGGAAGGTTTCTATCTCCTTGCTCGCATCCCCTTTAGTCGCCTTCTACAACACGTGATGAATGCGTGGGAAGTATTCTTTCTCCCCATCCTCAGGGATACTATATATCTTTCTTTCTTTAGTACTATTCACCATTTCCCATATTAGCGAGGTAGCGTTAAGAACAGAGGACTGGGCCTTTATTCACATTTACTCTCAGCTTTCTTCTTTCACACACTTTACCAAACTCAGTCACCAGCTTCTGCAGTTTCTCACCTGAATCAGCCACCAGCACTGTATCATGAGCGAATAACAACTGACTCACTTCCCAAGCTCTCTCATCCTCAACAGACTGCATACTTGCTCCTTTTTCCAAAACTCTTGCATTCACCTCCCTGACAACCCCATCCACAAAGAAATTAAACAACCATGGAGACATCACGCACCCCTGCCGCTAACCAGCATTCACTGAGAACCAATCACTTTCCTCTCTACCTACATGTACACATGCCTTACATCCTCAATAAAAACTTTTCACCGCTTCTAACAACTTACCTCCCACACCATATATTCATAATACCTTCCAAAGAGAATCTCTATCAACTCTCTCATGTGCCTTCTCCAGATCCATAAATGCTACATACAGATCCATTTGTTTTTCTAAGTATTTCTCACATACATTTTTCAAAGCAAACACCTGATCCACACATCCTCTACCACTTTTGAAACTACACTGCTCTTCCCCAATCTGATGCTCTGTACATGCCTTCACCCTCTCAGTGAATACCCTCCCATATAATTTCCCAGGAATCCTCAACAAACTTATACCTCTGTAATTTGAGCACTCACTCTTATCCCCTTTGCCTTTGTACAATTATCCCCTTTGCCTTTGTACAATGGCACTATACAAGCATTCCGCCAGTCCTCAGGAACCTCACCATGAGTCATACATACATTAGATAACCTTACCAACCAGTCAACAATACAGTCACCCCCTTTTTTAATAAATTCCACTGCAATACCATCCAAATCTGCTGCCTTGCCGGCTTTCATCTTTCGCAAAGCTTTTACTACCTCTTCTTTGTTTACCAAATCATTCACCCTAACCCTCTCACTTTGCACACCACTTCGACCAAAACACCCTATATCTGCCACTCTATCATCTAACACATTCAACAAACCTTCAAAATACTCACTCCATATCCTCACATCACCACTACTTGTTATAACCTCTCAGTTAGCTCCCTCCACTGATGTTCCCATTTGTTCCCTTTTCTTATGCACTTTATTTACCTCCTTCCAAAAATCTTTTTATTCTCCCTAAAATTTTATGATACTCTCTCACCCCAACTCTCATTTGCCCTCTTTTACGCTTCTTGCACCTTTCTCTTGACCTCATGCCTCTTTCTTTTATATATCTAGTCTTGTGCATTATTTCCCTGTAAAAATCGTCCATATTCCTCTCTCATCTCTTTCAATAATAATGTTACTTCTTCATCCAACCACTCACTACCCTTTCTAATCTGCCCACCTCCCATGCTTCTCATGCCATAAGCATCTTTTGCACAAGCCATCACTGCTTCCCTAAATACATCCCATTCCTTCCCTACTCCCCTTGCGTCCTTTGTTCTCACCTTTTACCATTCTGTACTCAGTCTCTCCTGGTACTTCCTCACGCAAGTCTCCTTCCCAAGCTCACTTACTTTCACCACTCTCTTCACCCCAACATTCTCTCTTCTTTTCTGAGAACCTCTACAATCTTCACCTTCGCCTCCACAAGATAATGATCAGACATCCCTCAAGTTGCACCTCTCAGCACATTAATATCCAAAAGTCTCTCTTTTGCGTGCCAACCAATTAACACATAATCCAATAATGCTCTCTGGCCATTTCTCCTACTTACATTCATATACTTATGTATATCTCTCTTTTCAAACCAGGTATTCCCAATCATCAGTCCTTTTTCAACACATCTATCTACAAGCTCTTCACCATTTACATTTACAACACTGAACACCCCATGTACACCAATCATTCCCTCAACTGCCACATTACTCACCTTTGCATTCATATCACCCATTACTATAACCCGGTCTCGTTCATCAAAACTACTAACACACTCCCTCATCTGCTGCCAAAACACTTGCCTCTCATGATCTTTCTTCTCATGCCCAGGTGCATATGCACCTATCTTTCTCCATCCACTTTTGGTTTTATCCGTGTCAATCTAGAGTTTACTTTCTTACACTCTTTCACATACTCCCACCACTCCTGTTTCAGGAGTAGTGCTACTCCTTCCCTTGCTCTTGTCCTCTCACTAACCCCTGACTTTACTCCTAAGACGTTCCCAAACCACTCTTCCCCTTTACCCTTGAGCTTTGTTTCACTCAGAGCCAAAACATCCAGGTTCCTTTCCTGAAACATACTACCTATCTCTCCTTTTCTCTCATCTTGGTTACATCCACACACATTTAGACACCCTAATCTGAGCCTTCGAGGAGGATGAGCACTCCTCGCGTGACTCCTTCTGTTTTCCCTGTTTAGAAAGTTATAATACAAGGAGGGGAAGGTTTCTATCTCCATGTTCCCATCCCCTTTAGTCGCCTTCTACAACACGTGAGGAATGCATGAGAAGTATTCTTTCTCCCCTATCCCCAGGGATACTATATATCTTTCTTTCATAGTATTCGCCATTTCCCATATTAGCGAGGTAGCGTTAAGAACAGAGGACTGGGCCTTTTAGGGAACATCCTCACCCGGCCCCCTTCTCTGTTCCCTCTTTTAGAAAATAAAAAAAAAAAGATAGGAGAGGATTTCCAGCACCCCGCCCCCTTCCCTTTGAATTGCCTTCTATGACACGCAGGGAATACGTGGGAAGTATGGAAGTATTCTTTCTCTCCTATCCCCAGGAATAATACATATATATATATATATATATATATATATATATATATATATATATATATATATATATATATATATATGTATATATATATATATATATATATATATATATATATATATATATATATATATATATATATATTTTTTTTTTTTATACTTTGTCGCTGTCTCCCGCGTTTGCGAGGTAGCGCAATGAAACAGACGAAAGAAATGGCCCAACCCCCCCCCATACACATGTATATACATACGTCCACACACGCAAATATACGTACCTACACAGCTTTCCATGGTTTACCCCAGACGCTTCACAAGCCTTGATTCAATCCACTGACAGCACGTCAACCCCGGTATACCACATCGCTCCAATTCACTCTATTCCTTGCCCTCCTTTCACCCTCCTGCATGTTCAGGCCCCGATCACACAAAATCTTTTTCACTCCATCTTTCCACCTCCAATTTGGTCTCCCTCTTCTCGTTCCCTCCACCTCCGACACATATATCCTCTTGGTCAATCTTTCCTCACTCATCCTCTCCATGTGCCCAAACCACTTCAAAACACCCTCTTCTGCTCTCTCAACCACGCTCTTTTTATTTCCACACATCTCTCTTACCCTTACGTTACTCACTCGATCAAACCACCTCACACCACACATTGTCCTCAAACATCTCATTTCCAACACATCCATCCTCCTGCGCACAACTCTATCCATAGCCCACGCCTGGCAACCATACAACATTGTTGGAAACACTATTCCTTCAAACATACCCATTTTTGCTTTCCGAGATAATGTTCTCGACTTCCACACATTCTTCAAGGCCCCCAGAATTTTCACCCCCTCCCCCACCCTATGATCCACTTCCGCTTCCATGGTTCCATCCGCTGCCAGATCCACTCCCAGATATCTAAAACACTTCACTTCCTCCAGTTTTTCTCCATTCAAACTCACCTCCCAATTGACTTGACCCTCAACCCTACTGTACCTAATAACCTTGCTCTTATTCACATTTACTCTTAACTTTCTTCTTCCACACACTTTACCAAACTCAGTCACCATCTTCTGCATATATATATATACATATATATATATAAAAACTGGAGGAAGTGAAGTGTTTTAGATATCTGGGAGTGGATCTGGCAGCGGATGGAAGCGGAAGTGGATCATAGGGTGGGGGAGGGGGCGAAAATTCTGGGAGCCTTGGAGAATGTGTGGAAGTCGAGAACATTATCTCGGAAAGCAAAAATGGGCATGTTTGAAGGAATAGTGGTTCCAACAATGTTGTATGGTTGCGAGGCGTGGACTATGGATAGAGTTGTGCGCAGGAGGATGGATGTGCTGGAAATGAGATGTTTGAGGACAATGTGTGGTGTGAGGTGGTTTGATTGAGTAAGTAACATAAGGGTAAGAGAGATGTGTGGAAATAAAAAGAGCATGGTTGAGAGAGCAGAAGAGGGTGTTTTCAAATGGTTTGGTCACATGGAGAGAATGAGTGAGGAAAGATTGACCAAGAGGATATATGTGTCGGAGGTGGAGGGAACGATGAGAAGAGGGAGACCAGATTCGAGGTGGAAAGATGGAGTGAAAAAGATTTTGTGTGATCGGGGCCTGAACATGCAGGAGGGTGAAAGGAGGGCAAGGAATAGAGTGAATTGTATTGATGTGGTATACCGGGGTTGACGTGCTGTCAGTGGATTGAATCAAGGCATGTGAAGCATCTGGGGTAAACCATGGAAAGCTGTGTAGGTATGTATATTTGCGTGTATGGGGGGGGGTTGGGCCATTTCTTTCGTCTGTTTCCTTGCGCTACCTCGCAAACGCGGGAGACAGCGACAAAAAAATATATATATATATATATATATATATATATATATATATATATATATATATATATATATATATATATGGGGATAGGGGAGAAAGAATACTTCCCACGTATTCCCTGCGTGTCATAGAAGGTGACTAAAAGGGAAGGGAGCGGGAGGCTGGAAATCCTCCCCTCATTTTTTTTTTTTTTTTTCCAAAAGAAGAAACAGAGAAAGGGGCCAGGTGAGGATATTCCCTCAAAGGCCCAGTCCTCATCCTCTGTTCTTAACGCTACCTCGCTAATGCGGGAAATGGCGATTAGTATGAAAAAAAAAAAATATATATATATATATATATATATATATATATATATATATATATATATATATATATATATATATATATATTGCAGTGGAATTTATTAAAAAAGGGGGTGACTGTATTGTTGACTGGTTGGTAAGGTTATTTAATGTATGTATGACTCATGGTGAGGTGCCTGAGGATTGGCGGAATGCGTGCATAGTGCCATTGTACAAAGGCAAAGGGGATAAGAGTGAGTGCTCAAATTACAGAGGTATAAGTTTGTTGAGTATTCCTGGTAAATTATATGGGAGGGTATTGATTGAGAGGGTGAAGGCATGTACAGAGCATCAGATTGGGGAAGAGCAGTGTGGTTTCAGAAGTGGTAGAGGATGTGTGGATCAGGTGTTTGCTTTGAAGAATGTATGTGAGAAATACTTAGAAAAGCAAATGGATTTGTATGTAGCATTTATGGATCTGGAGAAGGCATATGATAGAGTTGATAGAGATGCTCTGTGGAAGGTATTAAGAATATATGGTGTGTGAGGCAAGTTGTTAGAAGCAGTGAAAAGTTTTTATCGAGGAAGTAAGGCATGTGTACGTGTAGGAAGAGAGGAAAGTGATTGGTTCTCAGTGAATGTAGGTTTGTGGCAGGGGTGTGTAATGTCTCCATGGTTGTTTAATTTGTTTATGGATGGGGTTGTTAGGGAGGTGAATGCAAGAGTTTTGGAAAGAGGGGCAAGTATGAAGTCTGTTGTGGATGAGAGAGCTTGGGAAGTGAGTCAGTTGTTGTTCGCTGATGATACAGCGCTGGTGGCTGATTCATGTGAGAAACTGCAGAAGCTGGTGACTGAGTTTGGTAAAGTGTGTGAAAGAAGAAAGTTAAGAGTTAATGTGAATAAGAGCAAGGTTATTAGGTACAGTAGGGTTGAGGGTCAAGTCAATTGGGAGGTAAGTTTGAATGGAGAAAAACTGGAGGAAGTGAAGTGTTTTAGATATCTGGGAGTGGATCTGGCAGCGGATGGAACCATGGAAGCGGAAGTGGATCGTAGGGTGGGGGAGGGGGCAAAAATTCTGGGAGCCTTGAAGAATGTGTGGAAGTCGAGAACATTATCTTGGAAAGCAAAAATGGGTATGTTTGAAGGAATAGTGGTTCCAACAATGTTGTATGGTTGCGAGGCATGGGCTATGGATAGAGTTGTGCGCAGGAGGATGGATGTGCTGGAAATGAGATGTTTGAGGACAATGTGTGGTGTGAGGTGGTTTGATCGAGTGAGTAACGTAAGGGTAAGAGAGATGTGTGGAAATAAAAAGAGCGTGGTTGAGAGAGCAGAAGAGGGTGTTTTGAAATGGTTTGGGCTCATGGAGAGAATGAGTGAGGAAAGATTGACCAAGAGGATATATGTGTCGGAGGTGGAGGGAACGGGGAGAAGAGGGAGACCAAATTGGAGGTGGAAAGATGGAGTGAAGAAGATTTTGTGTGATCGGGGCCTGAACATGCAGGAGGGTGAAAGGAGGGCAAGGAATAGAGTGAATTGGAGCGATGTGGTATACCGGGGTTGACGTGCTGTCAGTGGATTGAATCAGGGCATGTGAAGCGTCTGGGGTAAACCATGGAAAGCTGTGTAGGTATGTATATTTGCGTGTGTGGACGTATGTATATACATGTGTATGGGGGTGGGTTGGGCCATTTTCTTTTGTCTGTTTCCTTGCGCTGCCTCGCAAACGCGGGAGACAGCGACAAAGCAAAAAAAAAAAGAAAAATATATAGTGGTGAAAGAATACTTCCCACGCATTCCTCACGTGTCGTAGAAGGCGACTAGAGGGGGCGGGAGCGGGGGGCCACAAATCCTCCCCTCCTTGTATTTTAACTTTCTAAAAATGGGAAACAGAAGGAGTCATGCGGGGAGTGCTCATCCTCCTCGTAGACTCATATTTGGGTGTCTAAATGTGTGTGGATGTAACCAAGATGTGAAAAAAGGAGAGATAGGTAGTATGTTTGAGGAACGGAACCTGGATGTTTTGGCTCTGAGTGAAACGAAGCTCAAGGGTAAAGGGGAAGAGTGGTTTGGGATTGTCTTGGGAGTAAAGTCAGGGGTTAGTGAGAGGACAAGAGCATGGGAAGGAGTAGCAGTACTCCTGAAACAGGAGTTGTGGGAGTATGTGATAGAATGTAAGAAAGTAAATTCTCGATTGATATGGGTAAAACTGAAAGTTGATGGAGAGAGATGGGTGATTATTGGTGCATATGCACCTGGGCATGAGAAGAAAGATCATGAGAGGCAAGTGTTTTGGGAGCAGCTGAATGTGTGTGTTAGTGGTTTTGATGCACAAGACTGGGTTATAGTGATGGATGATTTGAATGCAAAGGTGAGTAATGTGGCAGTAGAGGTAATAATTGGTATACATGGGGTGTTCAGTGTTGTAAATGGAAATGGTGAAGAGCTTGTAGATTTATGTGCTGAAAAAGGACTGGTGATTAGGAATACCTGGTTTAAAAAGCGAGATATACATAAGTATATGGGGTGTTCAGTGTTGTAAATGGAAATGGTGAAGAGCTTGTAGATTTATGTGCTGAAAAAGGACTGGTGATTGGGAATATCTGGTTTAAAAAGCGAGATATACATAAGTATACGTATGTAAGTAGGAGAGATGGCCAGAGAGCGTTATTGGATTACGTGTTAATTGACAGGCGCGCGAAAGAGAGACTTTTGGATGTTAATGTGCTGAGAGGTGCAACTGGAGGGATGTCTGATCATTATCTTGTGGAGGCTAGGGTGAAGATTTGTATGGGTTTTCAGAAAAGAAGAGTGAATGTTGGGGTGAAGAGGGTGGTGAGAGTAAGTGAGCTTGGGAAGGAGACTTGTGTGAGGAAGTACCAGGAGAGACTGAGTACAGAATGGAAAAAGGTGAGAACAATGGAAGTAAGGGGAGTGGGGGAGGAATGGGATGTATTTAGGGAATCAGTGATGGCTTGTGCAAAAGATGCTTGTGGCATAAGAAGAGTGGGAAGTGGGTTGATTAGAAAGGGTAGTGAGTGGTGGGATGAAGAAGTAAGATTATTAGTGAAAGAGAAAAGAGAGGCATTTGGACGATTTTTGCAGGGAAAAAATGCAATTGAGTGGGAGATGTATAAAAGAGACAGGAGGTCAAGAGAAAGGTGCAAGAGGTGAAAAAGAGGGCAAATGAGAGTTGGAGTGAGAGAGTATCATTAAATTTTAGGGAGAATAAAAAGATGTTCTGGAAGGAGGTAAATAAAGTGCGTAAGACAAGGGAGCAAATGGGAATTTCAGTGAAGGGCGCAAATTGGGAGGTGATAATAAGTAGTGGTGATGTGAGAAGGAGATGGAGTGAGTCTTTTGAAGGTTTGTTGAATGTGTTTGATGATAGAGTGGCAGATATAGGGTGTTTTGGTCGAGGTGGTGTGCAAAGTGAGAGGGTTAGGGAAAATGATTTGGTAAACAGAGAAGAGGTAATAAAAGCTTTGCGGAAGATGAAAGCCGGGAAGGCAGCAGGTTTGGATGGTATTGCAGTGGAATTTATTAAAAAAGGGGGTGACTGTATTATTGACTGGTTGGTAAGGTTATTTAATGTATGTATGGCTCATGGTGAGGTGCCTGAGGATTGGCGGAATGCGTGCATAGTGCCATTGTACAAAGGCAAAGGGGATAAGAGTGAGTGCTCAAATTACAGAGGTATAAGTTTGTTGAGTATTCCTGGTAAATTATATGGGAGGGTATTGATTGAGAGGGTGAAGGCATGTACAGAGCATCAGATTGGGGAAGAGCAGTGTGGTTTCAGAAGTGGTAGAGGATGTGTGGATCAGGTGTTTGCTTTGAAGAATGTATGTGAGAAATACTTAGAAAAGCAAATGGATTTGTATGTAGCATTTATGGATCTGGAGAAGGCATATGATAGAGTTGATAGAGATGCTCTGTGGAAGGTATTAAGAATATATGGTGTGTGAGGCAAGTTGTTAGAAGCAGTGAAAAGTTTTTATCGAGGAAGTAAGGCATGTGTACGTGTAGGAAGAGAGGAAAGTGATTGGTTCTCAGTGAATGTAGGTTTGCGGCAGGGGTGTGTAATGTCTCCATGGTTGTTTAATTTGTTTATGGATGGGGTTGTTAGGGAGGTGAATGCAAGAGTTTTGGAAAGAGGGGCAAGTATGAAGTCTGTTGTGGATGAGAGAGCTTGGGAAGTGAGTCAGTTGTTGTTTGCTGATGATACAGCGCTGGTGGCTGATTCATGTGAGAAACTGCAGAAGCTGGTGACTGAGTTTGGTAAAGTGTGTTTGTTAAGAGTAAATGTGAATAAGAGCAAGGTTATTAGGTACAGTAGGGTTGAGGGTCAAGTCAATTGGGAGGTAAGTTTGAATGGCGAAAAGCTGGAGGAAGTAAAGTGTTTTAGATATCTTGGAGTGGATCTGGCAGCGGATGGAACCATGGAAGTGGAAGTGGATCATAGGATGTGGGAGGGGGCGAAAATCATGGGAGCCTTGAAGAATGTGTGGAAGTTGAGAACATTATCTTGGAAAGCAAAAATGGGTATGTTTGAAGGAATAGTGGTTCCAACAATGTTGTATGGTTGCGAGGCGTGGGCTATGGATAGAGTTGTGCGCAGGAGGGTGGATGTGCTGGAAATGAGATGTTTGAGGACAGTGTGTGGTGTGAGGTGGTTTGATCGAGTAAGTAACGTAAGGGTAAGAGAGATGTGTGGAAATAAAAAGAGCGTGGTTGAGAGAGCAGAAGAGGGTGTTTTGAAATGGTTTGAGCACATGGAGAGAATGAGTGAGGAAAGATTGACCAAGAGGATATATTTGTCAGAGGTCGAGGGAACGAGAAGTGGGAGACCAAATTGGAGGTGGAAAGATGGAGTGAAAAAGATTTTGTGTGATCGGGGCCTGAACATGCAGGAGGGTGAAAGGCGGGCAAGGAATAGAATGCATTGGATCAATATGGTATACCAGGGTTGACGTGCTGTCAGTGGATTGAATCAGGGCATGTGAAGCGACTGGGGTAAACCTTGGAAAGCTGTATAGGTATGTATATTTGCGTGTGTGGACGTATGTATATACATGTGTATGGGGGGTGGGTTGGGCCATTTCTTTCGTCTGTATCCTTGCGCTACCTTGCAAATGCGGGAAACAGTGACAAAGCAAAAAAAAAAGAAAAAAATACATAAGTATACGTATGTAAGTAGGAGAGATGGCCATAGAGCGTTATTGGATTACGTGTTAATTGACAGGCGCGCGAAAGAGAGACTTTTGGATGTTAATGTGCTGAGAGGTGTAACTGGAGGGATGTCTGATAATTATCTTGTGGAGGCTAAGGTGAAGATTTGTATGGGTTTTCAGAAAAGAAGAGTGAATGTTGGGGTGAAGAGGGTGGTGAGAGTAAGTGATCTTGGGAAGGAGACTTGTGTGAGGAAGTACCAGGAGAGACTGAGTACAGAATGGAAAAAGGTGAGAACAATGGAAGTAAGGGGAGTGGGGGAGGAATGGGATGTATTTAGGGAATCAGTGATGGAGTGCGCAAAAGATGCTTGTGGCATGAGAAGCGTGGGAGGTGGGTTGATTAGAAAGGGTATTGAGTAGTGGGATGAAGAAGTAAGATTATTAGTGAAAGAGAAGAGAGAGGCATTTGGACAATTTTTGCAGGGAAAAAGTGCAATTGAGTGGGAGATGTATAAAAGAAAGAGACAGGAGGTCAAGAGAAAGGTGCAAGAGGTGAAAAAGAGGGCAAATGAGAGTTGGGGTGAGAGAGTATCATTAAATTTTAGGAAGAATAAAAAGATGTTCTGGAAGGAGGTAAATAAAGTGCGTAAGACAAGGAAGCAAATGGGAACTTCAGTGAAAGGTGCTAATGGGGAGGTGATAATAAGTAGTGGTGATGTGAGGAGATGGAGTGAGTATTTTGAAGGTTTGTTGAATGTGTTTGATGATAGAGTGGCAGATATAGGGTGTTTTGGTCGAGGTGGTGTGCAAAGTGAGAGGGTTAGGGAAAATGATTTGGTAAACAGAGAAGAGGTAGTAAAGGCTTTGCGGAAGATGAAAGCCGGCAAGGCAGCAGGTTTGGATGGTATTGCAGTGGAATTAATCAAAAAAGAGGGGGGCTGTATTGTTGACTGGTTGGTAAGGTTATTTAATGTATGTATGACTCATGGTGAGGTGCCTGAGGATTGGTGGAATGCGTGCATAGTGCCATTGTACAAAGGCAAAGGGGATAAGAGTGAGTGCTCAAATTACAGAGGTATAAGTTTGTTGAGTATTCCTGGTAAATTATATGGGAGGGTATTGATTGAGAGGGTGAAGGCATGTACAGAGCATCAGATTGGGGAAGAGCAGTGTGGTTTCAGAAGTGGTAGAGGATGTGTGGATCAGGTGTTTGCTCTGAAGAATGTATGTGAGAAATACTTAGAAAAGCAAATGGATTTGTATGTAGCATTTATGGATCTGGAGAAGGCATATGATAGAGTTGATAGAGATGCTCTATGGAAGGTATTAAGAATATATGGTGTGGGAGGCAAGTTGTTAGAAGCAGTGAAAAGTTTTTATCTAGGATGTAAGGCATGTGTATGTGTAGGAAGAGAGGAAAGTGATTGGTTCTCAGTGAATGTAGGTTTGCGGCAGGGGTGTGTGATGTCTCCATGGTTGTTTAATTTGTTTATGGATGAGGTTGTTAGGGAGGTGAATGCCAGAGTTTTGGAAAGAGGGGCAAGTATGAAGTCTGTTGTGGATGAGAGAGCTTGGGAAGTGAGTCAGTTGTTGTTCGCTGATGATACAGTGCTGGTGGCTGATTCATGTGAGAAACTGCAGAAGCTGGTGACTGAGTTTGGTAAAGTGTGTGAAAGAAGAAAGTTAAGAGTAAATGTGAATAAGAGCAAGGTTATTAGGTACAGTAGGGTTGAGGGTCAAGTCAATTGGGAGGTAAGTTTGAATGGAGAAAAACTGGAGGAAGTAAAGTGTTTTAGATATCTGGGATCATGAGAGGCAAGTGTTTTGGGAGCAGCTGAATGTGTGTGTTAGTGGTTTTGATGCACAAGACTGGGTTATAGTGATGGGTGATTTGAATGCAAAGGTGAGTAATGTGGCAGTAGAGGTAATAATTGGTGTACATGGGGTGTTCAGTGTTGTAAATGTAAATGGGGAAGAGCTTGTAAATAGATGTGCTGAAAAAGGACCGGTGATTGGGAATACCTCGTTTAAAAAGCGAGATATACATAAGTATACATATGTAAGTAGGAGAGGTGGCCAGAGAGTGTTATTGGATTATGTGTTAATTGATAGGCACGCGAAAGAGAGACTTTTGGATGTTAATGTGCTGAGAGGTGCAACTTGAGGGATGTCTGATCATTATCTTGTGGAGGCGAAGGTGAAGATTTGTATTGGTTTTCAGAAAAGAAGAGTTAATGTTGGGGTGAAGAGGGTGATGAGAGTAAGTGAGCTTGGGAGGGGAGACTTGTGTGAGGAAGTACCAGGAGAGACTGAGTACAGAATGGAAAAAGGTGAGAACAATGGAAGTAAGGGGAGTGGGGGAGGAATGGGATGTATTTAGGGAATCAGTGATGGATTGCGCAAAAGATGCTTGTGGCATGAGAAGTGAGGGAGGTGGGTTGATTAGAAAGGGTAGTGAGTGGTGGGATGAAGAAGTAAGATTATTAGTGAAAGAGAAGAGAGAGGCATTTGGATGATTTTTGCAGGAAAATAGTGCAAATGACTGGGAGATGTATAAAAGAAAGGTGCAAGAAGTGAAAAGAGGGCAAATGAGAGTTGTGGTGAGAGAGTATCATTAAATTTTAGGGAGAATAGAAAGATGTTTCGGAAGGAGGTAAATAAAGTCCATAAGACAAGAGAACAAATGGGAACATCAGTGAAGGGGGCAAATGGGGAGGTAATAACAAGTAGTGATAAAATGAGGAGATTGAGTGAGTATTTTTAAGGTTTGTTGAATGTTTTTGATGTAGGGTGTGTTGGTCTGGGTGGTGTGCCAAGTGAGAGGGTCAGGGAGAATGGTTTGGTAAACAGAGAAGAGGTAGTGAAAGCTTTGCAGAAGATGAAAGCCAGCAAGTTGGTGGGTTTTCATGGTATTGCAGTGGACTTTATTAAAAAGGGGGTGACTGTGTTATTGATTGGTTGGTAAGGTTATTCATTGTATGTATGGATCATGGTGAAGTGCTTGAGGATTGGCAAAATGCATGCATAGTGCCATTGTACAAAGGCATATGGGATAAGGGTGAGTGTTCTGATTACAGAGGCATAAGTATATTGGGTATTCTTAGGAAATTATATGGAAGGGTATTGATTGAGAGGGTAAAGGCATGTACGGAACATCAGATTGGGGAAGAGCAGTGTGGTTTTAGAAGTGGTATAGGATGTATGGATCAAGTGTTTGCTTTAAAGAATGTATGGGAGAAATAGTTAGAAAAGCAGATGAATTTGTATGTAGCATTTATGGATCTGGAGAAGGCATATGATAGTTGATAGAGATGCTTGTGGAAGATTTTAAGAGAATATGGTGTGGGAAGTAAGTTGCTAGAAGCAGTGAAAAGTTTTTACCAAGGATGTAAGGCATGTGTACGAGTAGGAAGGGAGGAAAGTGATTTGTTTCCAGTGAATGTCAGTTTTCGGCAGGGGTGCGTGATGTCTCCATGGTTGTTTAATTGTTTATGGATGAGGTGGTTAGGGAAGTGAATGCATCAGTTTTGGAGAGAGGGGCAAGTATGCAGTCTGTTGTGGATGACAGGGCTTAGGAAGTGTCAGTTGTTATTCACCGATGATACAGCACTGGTGGCTGATTCGGATGAGAAACTGCATAAGTTGGAGACTGAGTATGGTAAAGTGGGTGTGAAAGGAGAAAGTTGCGAGTAAATGTGAATAAGAGCAAGGTTATTAAGTTTAGCTGGGCTGTGGGTCAAGTTGATTGGGAGGTTTGTTTGAATGGAGAAAAACTGGAGGAAGTGAAGTGTTTTGAAGACCTGGGAGTGGACTTAGCAGCAGATGGAACCACGGAAGTGGAAGTGAGTCATGTGGTGGGGGAGGGGCAAAGGTTCTGGGAGCGGTGAAAAATGTGTGGAAACAAGAACGTTATCTCAGAGAGCAAAATTGGGTATGTTTGAAGAACAGTGGTTCCAACAATGTTATATGCTTGCGAGACGTGGACTATAGATAGGGTTGTGCAGAGGAGGGTGGATGTGTTGGAAATGAAATGTTTGAGGACAATATGTGGCAGGAGGTGGTTTGATCAAGTAAGTAATGAAAGGGTAAGAGTGATGTGTGGTAATAAAAAGAGTGTGCTCGAGAGAGCAGAAGAGGGTGTATTGAAATGGTTTGGTCACAAGGAGAGAATGAGTGAGGAAAGGTTGACAAAGAAGATATATGTGTCAGAGGTGGAGGGAATGAGAAGTGGGAGACCAAATTGGAGGTGGAAGGATGGAGTGAAAAAGATTTTGAGTGATCGGGGCCTGAACATACAGGAGGGTGAAAGGCATGCAAGGAATAGAGTGAATTGGAACGATGTGGTATACCAGGGTCGACATGCTGTCACTGGATTGAACCAGGGCATGTGAAGCATCTGGGGTAAACCATGGAAAATCTTGTGGGGCCTGGATGTGGAAAGGGAGCTGTTGTTTCGGTGCATTACACATGACAGCTAGAGACTGAGTGTGAATGAATGTGGCCTTTGTTGTCTTTTCCTAGCACTACCCTATGGGAGGAATGTTATTTCATGTGTTATGGGTGGTGACAAGAATGGATGAAGGCAGCAAGTGTGGATGTGTACATTTGTATATATATATATATATATATATATATATATATATATATATATATATATATATATATATATATTCTTTTTCTTTTAAACTATTCGCCATTTCCCGCGTTAGCGAGGTAGCATTAAGAACAGAGGACTGGGCCTTTGAGGGAATACCCTCACCTGGCCCAATTTTTTTTTTTTTTGCTTTGTCGCTGTCTCCCGCGTTTGCGAGGTAGCGCAAGGAAACAGACAAAAGAAATGGCCCAACCCACCCCCATACACATGTATATACATACATCCACACACGCAAATATACATACCTACACAGCTTTCCATGGTTTACCCCAGACGCTTCACATGCCTTGATTCAATCCACTGACAGCACGTCAACCCCGGTATACCACATCGCTCCAATTCACTCTATTCCTTGCCCTCCTTTCACCCTCCTGCATGTTCAGGCCCCGATCACACAAAATCTTTTTCACTCCATCTTTCCACCTCCAATTTGGTCTCCCTCTTCTCCTCGTTCCCTCCACCTCCGACACATATATCCTCTTGGTCAATCTTTCCTCACTCATTCTCTCCATGTGCCCAAACCATTTCAAAACACCCTCTTCTGCTCTCTCGACCACGCTCTTTTTATTTCCACACATCTCTCTCACCCTTACGTTACTTACTCGATCAAACCACCTCACACCACACATTGTCCTCAAACATCTCATTTCCAGCACATCCATCCTCCTGCGCACAACTCTATCCATAGTCCACACCTCGCAACCATACAACATTGTTGGAACCACTATTCCTTCAAACATACCCATTTTTGCTTTCCGAGATAATGTTCTCGACTTCCACACATTCTTCAAGGCTCCCAGAATTTTCGCCCCCTCCCCCACCCTATGATCCACTTCCGCTTCCATGGTTCCATCAGCCGCCAGATCCACTCCCAGATATCTAAAACACTTTACTTCCTCCAATTTTTCTCCATTCAAACTCACCTCCCAATTGACTTGACCCTCAACCCTACTGTACCTAATAACCTTGCTCTTATTCACATTTACTCCCAACTTTCTTCTTTCACACACTTTACCAAACTCAGTCACCAGCTTCTGCAGTTTCTCACATGAATCAGCCACCAGCGCTGTATCATCAGCGAACAACAACTGACTCACTTCCCAAGCTCTCTCATCCCCAACAGACTTCATACTTGCCCCTCTTTCCAAAACTCTTGCATTCACCTCCCTAACAACCCCATCCATAAACAAATTAAACAACCATGGAGACATCACACACCCCTGCCGCAAACCTACATTCACTGAGAACCAATCACTTTCCTCTCTTCCTACACGTACACATGCCTTACATCCTCGATAAAAACTTTTCACTGCTTCTACCAACTTGCCTCCCACACCATATATTCTTAATACCTTCCACAGAGCATCTCTATCAACTCTATCATATGTCTTCTCCAGATCCATAAATGCTACATACAAATCCATTTGCTTTTCTAAGTATTTCTCACATACATTCTTCAAAGCAAACACCTGATCCACACATCCTCTACCACTTCTGAAACCACACTGCTCTTCCCCAATCTGATGCTCTGTACATGCCTTCACCCTCTCAATCAATACCCTCCCATATAATTTACCAGGAATACTCAACAAACTTATACCTCTGTAATTTGAGCACTCACTCTTATCCCCTTTGCCTTTGTACAATGGCACTATGCACGCATTCCGCCAATCCTCAGGCACCTCACCATGAGTCATACATACATTAAATAACCTTACCAACCAGTCAACAGTACAGTCACCCCCTTTTTTAATAAATTCCACTGCAGTACCATCCAAACCTGCTGCCTTGCCGGCTTTCATCTTCCGCAAAGCATTTACTACCTCTTCTCTTTACCAAATCATTTTCCCTAACCCTCTCACTTTGCACACCACCTCGACCAAAACACCCTATATCTGCCACTCTATCATCAAACACATTCAACAAACCTTCAAAATACTCACTCCATCTCCTTCTCACATCACCACTACTTGTTATCACCTCCCCATTTGCGCCCTTCACTGAAGTTCCCATTTGCTCCCTTGTCTTACGCACTTTATTTACCTCCTTCCAGAACATCTTTTTATTCTCCCTAAAATTTAATGATACTCTCTCACCCCAACTCTCATTTGCCCTTTTTTTCACCTCTTGCACCTTTCTCTTGACCTCCTGTCTCTTTCTTTTATACGTCTCCCACTCAGTTGCATTTTTTCCCTGCAAAAATTGTCCAAATGCCTCTCTCTTCTCTTTCACTAATACTCTTACTTCTTCATCCCACCACTCACTACCCTTTCTAATCAACCCACCTCCCACTCTTCTCATGCCACAAGCATCTTTTGTGCAATCCATCACTGATTCCCTAAATACATCCTATTCCTCCCCCACTCCCCTTTCTTCCATATATATATATATATATATATATATATATATATATATCATCTTTTGTGCAATCCATCACTGATTCCCTAAATACATCCTATTCCTCCCCCACTCCCCTTTCTTCCATATATATATATATATATATATATATATATATATATATATATATATATATATTATCCCTGGGGATAGGGGATTAAGAATACTTCCCACGTTTTCCCTGCGTGTCGTAGAAGGCGACTAAAAGGGGAGGGAGCGGGGGGCTGGAAATCCTCCCCTCTCGTTTTTTTTTTTTTTTTTTTTTTTTTTTTTTTTTTTTCCAAAAGAAGGAACAGAGGGGGCCAGGTGAGGATATTCCAAAAAAGGCCCAGTCCTCTGTTCCTAACGCTACCTCGCTAACGCGGGAAATGGCGAATAGTTTAAAAAGAAAGAAAATATATATATATATATATATATATATATCAGTAAATTTTAGGGAGAATAAAAAGATGTTCTGGAAGGAGGTAAATAGGGTGCGTAAGACAAGGGAGCAAATGGGAACTTCAGTGAAGGGCGTAAATGGGGAGGTGATAACAAGTAGTGGTGATGTGAGAAGGAGATGGAATGAGTATTTTGAAGGTTTGTTGAATGTGTCTGATGACAGAGTGGCAGATATAGGGTGTTTTGGTCGAGGTGGTGTGCAAAGTGAGAGGGTTAGGGAAAATGATTTGGTAAACAGAGAAGAGGTAGTAAAAGCTTTGCGGAAGATGAAAGCCGGCAAGGCAGCAGGTTTGGATGGTATTGCAGGGGAATTTATTAAAAAAGGGGGTGACTGTACTGTTGACTGGTTGGTAAGGTTATTTAATGTATGTATGACTCATGGTGAGGTGCCTGAGGATTGGCGGAATGCGTGCATAGTGCCATTGTACAAAGTCAAAGGGGATAAGAGTGAGTGCTCAAATTACAGAGGTATAAGTTTGTTAAGTATTCCTGGTAAATTATATGGGAGGGTATTGATTGAGAGGGTGAAGGCATGTACAGAGCATCAGATTGGGGAAGAGCAGTGCGGTTTCAGAAGTGGTAGAGGATGTGTGGATCAGGTGTTTGCTTTGAAGAATGTATGTGAGAAATACTTAGAAAAGCAAATGGATTTGTATGTGGCATTTATGGATCTGGAGAAGGCATATGATAGAGTTGATAGAGATGCTCTGTGGAAGGTATTAAGAATATATGGTGTGGGAGGCAAGTTGTTAGAAGCAGTGAAAAGTTTTTATCGAGGATGTATAAGGCATGTATACGTGTAGGAAGAGAGGAAAGTGATTGGTTCTCAGTGAATGTAGGTTTGCGGCAGGGGTGTGTGATGCCTCCATGGTTGTTTAATTTGTTTATGGATGGGGTTGTTAGGGAGGTAAATGCAAGAGTTTTGGAAAGAGGGGCAAGTATGAAGTCTGTTGGGGATGAGAGAGCTTGGGAAGTGAGTCAGTTGTTGTTCGCTGATGATACAGCGCTGGTGGCTGATTCATGTGAGAAACTGCAGAAGCTGGTGACTGAGTTTGGTAAAGTGTGTGGAAGAAGAAAGTTAAGAGTAAATGTGAATAAGAGCAAGGTTATTAGGTACAGTAGGGTTGAGGGTCAAGTCAATTGGGAGGTGAGTTTGAATGGAGAAAAACTGGAGGAAGTGAAGTGTTTTAGATATCTGGGAGTGGATCTGTCAGCGGATGGAACCATGGAAGCGGAAGTGGATCATAGGGTGGGGGAGGGGGCGAAAATTTTGGGAGCCTTGAAAAATGTGTGGAAGTCGAGAACATTATCTCGGAAAGCAAAAATGGGTATGTTTGAAGAAATAGTGGTTCCAACAATGTTGTATGGTTGCGAGGCGTGGGCTATGGATAGAGTTGTGCGCAGGAGGATGGATGTGCTGGAAATGAGATGTTTGAGGACAATGTGTGGTGTGAGGTGGTTTGATCGAGTAAGTAACGTAAGGGTAAGAGAGATGTGTGGAAATAAAAAGAGCATGGTTGAGAGAGCAGAAGAGGGTGTTTTGAAATGGTTTGGGCACATGGAGAGAATGAGTGAGGAAAGATTGACCAAGAGGATATATGTGTCGGAGGTGGAGGGAACGAGGAGAAGAGGGAGACCAAATTGGAGGTGGAAAGATGGAGTGAAAAAGATTTTGTGTGATCGGGGCCTGAACATGCAGGAGGGTGAAAGGAGGGCAAGGAATAGAGTGAATTGGAGCGATGTGGTATACAGGGGTTGACGTGCTGTCAGTGGATTGAATCAAGGCATGTGAAGCGTCTGGGGTAAACCATGGAAAGCTGTGTAGGTATGTATATTTGCGTGTGTGGACGTGTGTATGTACATGTGTATGGGGGGGGGGTTGGGCCATTTCTTTCGTCTGTTTCCTTGCGCTACCTCGCAAACGCGGGAGACAGCGACAAAGTATGAAAAAAAAAAAAATATATATATATATATATATATATATATATATATATATATATATATATATATATATATATATATATTCTTTCTTTTTTCTTTCATACTATTCGCCATTTCCCGCATTAGCGAGGTAGCGTTAAGAACAGAGGACTGGGCCTTTGAGGTAATATCCTCACCTGGCCCCCTTCTCTGTTCCTTCTTTTGGGAAAAAAAAAAAATGAGAGGGGAGGATTTCCAGCCCCTCGCTCCCTTCCCTTTTAGTCGCCTTCTACGACACGCAGGGAATACGTGGGAAGTATTCTTTCTCCCCTATCCCCAGGGGGATGTATGTGAGAAATACTTAGAAAAGCAAATGGATTTGTATGTAGCATTTATGGATCTGGAGAAGGCATATGATAGAGTTGATAGAGATGCTCTGTGGAAGGTATTAAGAATATATGGTGTGGGAGGAAAGTTGTTAGAAGCAGTGAAAAGTTTTTATCGAGGATTTAAGGCATGTGTACGTGTAGGAAGAGAGGAAAGTGATTGGTTCTCAGTGAATGTAGGTTTGCGGCAGGGGTGTGTGATGTCTCCATGGTTGTTTAATTTGTTTATGGATGGGGTTGTTAGGGAGGTGAATGCAAGAGTTTTGGAAAGAGGGGCAAGTATGAAGTCTGTTGGGGATGAGAGAGCTTGGGAAGTGAGTCAGTTGTTGTTCGCTGATGATACAGCGCTGGTGGCTGATTCATGTGAGAAACTGCAGAAGCTGGTGACTGAGTTTGGTAAAGTGTGTGGAAGAAGAAAGTTAAGAGTAAATGTGAATAAGAGCAAGGTTATTAGGTACAGTAGGGTTGAGGGTCAAGTTAATTGGGAGGTGAGTTTGAATGGAGAAAAACTGGAGGAAGTGAAGTGTTTTAGATATCTGGGAGTGGATTTGGCAGCGGATGGAACCATGGAAGCGGAAGTGGATCATAGGGTGGGGGAGGGGGCGAAAATTCTGGGGGCCTTGAAGAATGTGTGGAAGTCGAGAACATTATCTCGGAAAGCAAAAATGGGTATGTTTGAAGGAATAGTGGTTCCAACAATGTTGTATGGTTGCGAGGTGTGGGCTATGGATAGAGTTGTGTGCAGGAGGATGGATGTGCTGGAAATGAGATGTTTGAGGACAATGTGTGGTGTGAGGTGGTTTGATCGAGTGAGTAACGTAAGGGTAAGAGAGATGTGTGGAAATAAAAAGAGCATGGTTGAGAGAGCAGAAGAGGGTGTTTTGAAGTGGTTTGGACACATGGAGAGGATGAGTGAGGAAAGATTGACCAAGAGGATATATGTGTCGGAGGTGGAGGGAGCAAGGAGAAGAGGGAGACCAAATTGGAGATGGAAAGATGGAGTGAAAAAGATTTTGTTTGATTGGGGCCTGAACATGCAGGAGGGTGAAAGGAGGGCAAGGAATAGAGTGAATTGGAGCGATGTGGTGTACCGGGGTTGACGTGCTGTCAGTGGATTGAATCAGGGCATGTGAAGCGTCTGGGGTAAACCATGGAAAGCTGTGTAGGTATGTATATTTGCGTGTGTGGACGTATGTATATACATGTTTATGGGGGGGGGGTTGGGCCATTTCTTTCGTCTGTTTCCTTGCGCTACCTCGCAAACGCGGGAGACAGCGACAAAGTATAAAAAAAAAAAAAAAATATATATATATATATATATATATATATATATATATATATATATATATATATATATATATATATGTCTGTGTATGTATATGTATGTATACATTGAAATGTATAGGTATGTATATGTGCATGTGTTGGCTTTTATTTATATACATGTGTATGTGAGTGGGCTGGGCCATTCTTTCGTCTGTTTCCTTGCACTACCTCGCTAATGCGGGAGACAGCAACTAAGTATAATAAAGGAAAAAATAATGTATATTTATGTATATGTTGAAATGTATATGTATATGTGTGTGTGTGGGCCTTTATATTTTTTTATTTATTTTTCTTTGTCACTGTCTCCCGCGTTTGCGAGGCAGCGCAAGGAAACAGACAAAAGAAATGGCCCAACCCACCCCCATACACATGTATATACATACACGTCCACACACGCAAATATACATACCCATACATCTCAATGTACACATATATATACACACACAGACACATGCATATATACACATGGACACAGTTCACACTGTCTGCCTTTATTCATTCCCATCGACACCTCGCCACACATGGAATAACATCCCCCTCCCCCTCATGTGTGCGAGGTAGCGCTAGGAAAAGACAACAAAGGCCCCATTCGTTCACACTCAGTCTCTAGCTGCAATAATGCCCGAAATCACAGCTCCCTTTCCACATCCAGGCCCCTCAGAACTTTCCATGGTTTACTCCAGATGCTTCACATGCCCTGATTCAATCCATTGACAGCACGTCGACCCCGGTATACCACATCAATCCAATTCACTCGATTCCTTGCTGGCCTTTCACCCTCCTGCATGTTCAGGCCCCGATCACTCAAAATCTTTTTCACTCCATCTTTCCACCTCCAATTTGGTCTCCCACTTCTCGTTCCCTCCTCCTCCGACACATATATCCTCTTGGTCAATCTTTCCTCACTCATTCTCTCCATGTGCCCAAACCATTTCAAAACACCCTCTTCTGCTCTCTCAGCCACACTCTTTTTATTTCCACACATCTCTCTTACCCTTACATTACTTACTCGAGCAAGCAACCTCACACCACATATTGTCCTCAAACATCTTATTTCCAGCACATCCACCCTCCTGCACACAACTCTATCCATAGCCCACGACTCACAACCATACAACATTGTTGGAACCACTATTCCTTCAAACATAGCCATTTTTGCTTTCGGAGATAATGCTCTCGACTTCCACACATTCTTCAAGGCTCCCAGGATTTTCGCCCCCTCCCCCACCTTATGATTCACTTCTGCTTCCATGGTTCCATCCGCTGCCAGATCCACTCCCAGATATCTAAAACACTTTACTTCCTCCAGTTTTTCTATATTCAAACTTACCTCCCAATTGACTTGACCCTCAACCCTACTGTACCTAATAACCTTGCTCTTATTCACATTTACTCTTAACTTTCTTCTTTCACACACTTTACCAAACTCAGTCACCAGCTTCTGCAGTTTCTCACATGAATCAGCCACCAGCGCTGTATCATCAGCGAACAGCAACTGACTCACTTCCCAAGCTCTCTCATCCACAACGGACTTCATACTTGCCCCTCTTTCCAAAGCTCTTGCATTCACCTCCCTAACAACCCCATCCATAAAAAAATTAAACAACCATGGAGACATCACACACCCCTGCCGCAAACCTACATTCACTGAGAACCAATCACTTTCCTCTCTTCCTACACGTACACATGCCTTACATCCTCGATAAAAACTTTTCACTGCTTCTAACAACTTTCCTCCCACACCATATATTCTTAATACCTTCCACAGAGCATCTCTATCAACTCTTATCATATGCCTTCTCCAGATCCATAAATGCTACATAAAAATTAATTTGCTTTTCTAAGTATTTCTCACATACATTCTTCAAAGCAAACACCTGATCCACATATCCTCTACCACTTCTGAAACCACACAGCTCTTCCCCAATCTGATGCTCTGTACATGCCTTCACCCTCTCAATCAATAACCTCCCATATAATTTACCAGGAATACTCAACAAACTTATACCTCTATGATTTGAGCACTCATTCTTATCCCCTTTGCCTTTGTACAGTGGCACTATGCACGCATTCTGCCAATCCTCAGGCACCTCACCATGAATCATACATACATTGAATAACCTTACCAACCAGTCAACAATACAGTCACCCCCTTTTTTGATTAATTCCACTGCAATACCATCCAAACCTGCTGCCTTGCCGGCTTTCATCTTCCGCAAAGCTTTTACTACCTCTTCTCTGTTTACCAAATCATTTTCCCTAACCCTCTCACTTTGCACACCACCTCGACCAAAACACCCTATATCTGCCACTCTATCATCAAACACATTCAACAAACCTTCAAAATACTCATTCCATCTCCTTCTCACATCACTACTACTTGTTATCACCTCCCCATTAGCCCCCTTCACTGAAGTTCCCATTTGCTTCCTTGTCTTACGCACTTTATTTACATCCTTCCAGAACATCTTTTTATTCTCCCTAAAATTTAATGATACTTTGTCACCCCAACTCTCATTTGCCCTCTTTTTCACCTCTTGAACCTTTCTCTTGACCTCCTGTCTCTTTCTTTTGTACATCTCCCACTCATTTGCATTATTTCCCTGCAAAAATCGTCCAAATGCCTCTCTTCTCTTTCACTAATAATCTTACTTCTTCATCCCACCACTCACTACCCTTTCTAATCAACCCACCTCCCATGCTTCTCATGCCACAAGCATCTTTTGCGCAAGCCATCACTGCTTCCCTAAATACATCCCATTCCTCCCCCACTCCCCTTACCTCCTTTGTTCTCACCTTTTTCCATTCTGTACTCAGTCTCTCCTGGTACTTACTCACACAAGTCTCCTTCCCAAGCTCACTTACTCTCACCACCCTCTTCACCCCAACATTCTCTCTTCTTTTCTGAAAACCCATACAAATCTTCACCTTCGCCTCCACAAGATAATGATCAGACATCCCTCCAGTTGCACCTCTCAGCACATTAATATCCAAAAGTCTCTCTTTCACGCGCCTGTCAATTAACACGTAATCCAGTAACGCTCTCTGGCCATCTCTCCTACTTACATATGTATACTTATGTATATCTCGCTTTTTAAACCAGGTATTCCCAATCACCAGTCCTTTATCAGCACATAAATCTACAAGCTCTTCACCATTTCCATTTACAACACTGAACACCCCATGTATACCAATTATTTCCTCAACTGCCACATTACTCACCTTTGCATTCAAATCACCCATCACTATAACCCGGTCTTGTGCATCAAAACCACTAACACACTCATTCAGCTGCTCCCAAAACACTTGCCTCTCATGATCTTTCTTCTCATGCCCAGGTGCATATGCACCAATAATCACCCATCTGTCTCCATCAACTTTCAGTTTTACCCATATTAATCTAGAATTTACTTTCTTACATTCTCTCACATATTCCCACCACTCCTGTTTCAGGAGTAGTGCTACTCCTTCCCTTGCTCTTGTCCTCTCACTAACCCCTGACTTTACTCCCAAGACATTCCCAAACCACTCTTCCCCTTTACCCTTAAGCTTCGTTTCACTCAGAGCCAAAACATCCTGGTTCCTTTCCTCAAACATACTACCTATCTCTCCTTTTTTCACATTATGGTTACATCCACACACATTTAGACACCCCAATCTGAGCCTACGAGGAGGATGAGCACTCCCCGCATGACTCCTTCTTCTGTTTCCCATTTTAGAAAGTTAAAATACAAGGCGTGTATATATGTATATGTTTATATGAGGGGCTGTGCCATATTTTTCTGTTTCTTTGCACTACCTTCCTGGTGCAGGAAACAGCAATGAAGTATAGTAAATGAAATATAAATATGTATATGTATTTGTTTGTGCGTGTATGGGCATTTATGTATATATATGTATATATATGTGGCGCTACCTCACTGACACAGGCAACCGTGATCAAGTATAATACGAATTACATGTATGTGGCTCTAATGAAATCCATGATTAGGACACTGAGTTGCTAATGCCATCTCAGGTTACAAAAAAAGATACATGCACAAGTGAAAACTTGATGTAAGGAAGTCAGAAACAGTCAAATCTAATGGAAGGTAGGGGAATGACAAAAAAGTAGAAAATTATTGATGGAAGGGTTAGCAATGAAATGTAAAGAATTTGAAAGTAGCATCCTTTAAATGTTTTTGTAAGGGTATTTAGTGAATGGAAGATCCCCATCTGAGAAGTAACATGAATGTTTGAATAAAACAATTGCAGCATATAAGTTAAACACTTGTGATCCTTTTTCTGTGAGTAACCAAATTCAACTAGTCTGTTGATGAAATACAGATGAAATTTTCATCTATGTGGCCAGATAAGAAAATATCTTTACATTACAAGGTTGAACATGAAAGACTGGATGGTGTTTACAGTTTGTACTGAGTGATGTCTCATTAGGAGGTGCTTCCACTGTGCAGTGTTTCATTTACTTGTATTGATGAGCTGTAGGTTTTAGAAATGTACCTCTTTCTCATACTACAGATGAGATGAAATTTCATAATATGTGTACTGTTAAAGTAATTGAAAATATATATTTTTAATTAATTATGGAAAAATGAAACAATGAAGGTTGATCATTATTGGTTACCATTAAAAGCAATTTCTAGAGCAGACTTTCAGTTTTATGAATAATCATCTACCTCTCGGTACTCTGCACTTTTTGTTCATGTTTTAGAGCACATATGCATGGCATTGTTTAATTTATTTTTCATTTTTTTCTATTTGAGTTGTTAACTGTTCCACTCTGGTTGGATGTATTTGTTGAAATATGATTAATATCTGATAAAGTTTTCTTCATCAGCCAAGCATTTGAAAAGCAGCTCAAGGAAGAAAAAGACTCTTATGAGCGCAGAATAAGAGAACTTCAGAGTCGTTTAGATGATGCTCGGAGAGATAATGAAGTAGAGACCACATCTATTAAGACAGATCTGAGATTGGCCAGGGAGGATGCCTGTCGACTGCAACAAGATTTAGAGGATGCTGAGGAAAAGCTTAAGGATGGTAAAAAAAATTATGTCAGACATTGTCTTTTTTAATGCTTGAAGTACAACAATACTTTTAAGTGCTCTGGTAATCATTTTTGTTTGCAAATCTGAAGCAGACTTTTTTGTCTTGTACATTTCCATATGAAAGCTGCCTTAGGTATAATTTACACAGCAACATTACATCTGTCATATATTTGCAATATTGATGGTCATGTAGTATTATAGATTATTCCGTTAAATGTAATCTTAAATTGTATTTAGCTGAAGAGAAACGGGCTGCACTGAAGAAAGAAATCAATCGAGTTAATGAAGAAATGCGGTCATCAGAGGATAGACGATCTAGTGAACTGCAATCCTTTATCAAGAAAGCAGATCTAGAGAAGAAAGACCTACAGAAACGACTTGATGACAAAGAAAGCAAACTTAGCTGTACGTCAGATTCTTTGCATCTTGTAAAACATATGATGTTAGATAGCTTACAAAGAATTTGCAACCATGGTTATTGTTGAAATGAGTAACTGTAAGAGAGACGTATGCTAGTAAATGCATTTTCACTGAGAGAGCTGACCAGGAAATGCTGAAATGGATTAGACATATAGATAGTGAAGAATGAGTGGCTTAGAGAATCTTTGTGTCAGAAGTGGAAGGAGGAAGGGAAGGGCAAGAAGATGTAAGAATTGATTGAAAGAAGCTCTGAAGTATTCAGGCCAGAACATTTAGGAGAGAGCCAAGCATGGATAGATTGGACTGGATCAGCAACATGCTGTCACCAGGACTTATGGTATAGTCAAGGTAAACTTATCTATGTATGTTAGGCACTGGTCTGAGTACATATACATAACAGCTAGATAGTTGATGTGTATAGATGAGGCCATTTTTTATTTGTTCCTGATACTATGAGGAAAAGTTGCCTGTAAAAGAAAGTTATCATGAAATGTTCCATCTTCATTACATAACATGGCAATATACATTTTGTGCTTCAGTATTCAATTCCAGAAGTTGATATGTTGTTTATACTTGTCAGTGAAATTATGAAACATATGTCTGTGATCTGTTTTGATGACAATTAGTGCATACTTCATGAAACATGGTCAGATTAATAATAGGCATCTCCTCCTTTGTTGATATCCAGTATGTGTTCACAGAGAACAAGGCAAGTTGATTTGAATTCACCTCACCAGCATCATCTTGGTATAGTTGATTTGCAGGTAACCCCAATTATCCAAAAGAAATATTCTTAGCTGCAGATAGTACACCACCAGGCTCTTCACTTCAGCATTTATACAGTTAGTGAACACCATGGTTATGAAGACTGTAAGGACTGTGACTAGTTCACAGTAAATATCCAGTTTGTCAGAACCTTGAAGGGTAGATTTTCTTATCATTCTAGGGATAGGATATCTGCTTTTTTGATGTTTTTCAGCTTTCCAAGCATCTCTCTTTAAAGGTGTTACATGATTTGCAGATTAAACAAGCATCTGTAGCTTTATATTTATATAAGATATACATGTTTCACCTGATTCTTGAGCAACAAAATTTTCAAAACTTTCCAACAATTCAATATCTTACAGTAAAAGAACATGCTGTTGTGAGAAAGTGTGAAAGTTAAAACCACACTTCATGGATGATATAATTTCAAATCCAATAGAGTTTTGGCTTTGCACATGCCATTCTCAGTTGGAATGATATCAGAAACAGAGAACCAAGTTATATATATATGTTGAGGTCTTCCCCTGACATGCCCTCACCCATTACCTGACCTATCATGATACCTTGTCCTGCCTAGTAATTGAAGCCCTATCCACTCTTCCTAAGCCTGTAGGAAGTTTTACATATTTCTTAATTTTACTACATATAACTTTGTTAGGTGAGAATTGGCCGTTAGGTACATTTAAGAGTATGCATAGAACTAATGAGAGTGGATCTGATAATTATGCTTTTATTATATTCATTAGAATTAGAAACAATGTTACAGTTGTTGAAATCAATACTATGGTCAAAGTCCCACATGGGAATGAAAACAACACTTTTCCCTTTTCCCTACTCTAACATCTCTCTTATGTTGGTAGATTTGTGTATTGATGATTCCTCTCGTTTTTCCCACGTATACATTTCATGACAGTCCTTGCATGGCATAACATATACACTTGCAACTTTATCATGTATAGGTTTGTTCTTTGCTACCACAGCCTTTATTTAGATGTAGGCATTAATATAACATGTAAATACAGCAACTCAATATAGGCTGTGTTGTATACTTAATTATGTTCTTCTTTTAGATATGGTATTCCTAGACACCAGTCCTTTTTCAGCACAGAATTCCACAAACTGTTCATTCTTATTCACTTCAGTGAATACCCTGTGTCCTCCAGTTATATCTTTATTTGCTAATTACTCATCTCCCATTTCAATAGCTCATCACTAATACCAGATCTCAAGCATCAAAGATGCTTACATTCACTGGGCTGCTCGTAAAACATGGATAACGAAATATTCAGCAAACTGTTTATGTCACAAGAGGCCAAACTAGAATAGGCTTCTCAAGTGTAATCATCTCATCCAAAGAAGCACAAAGAACTGATAAACAAGATTAAAGGATGTTAACAAAATTAAGAGAATTAAGTCACAGAGAAAGGCTAAAGTCTTTGAAATTGTGATTCTTTGAAGAAAATAGAGCTAGGGGTGATCTGATCATAGTCTTTAAGATTTTAAAACAGATCTATGATGTGGACTGAACAACTTCTCGAGAAATGTAGGGATGAATCAAGCAAGGGACATACATGAAACAAGGCAAGAACTTTTTTAAGAAACATTTAAAGAAGTACTTTTATAGTATAAGAATGAAGGATGAATTGAAGAGAATGACTGAGGACACAGTTAATGCTGATAGCATATAGAGATTTAAGATATTATATGATAATACAGAATTAAGAGATGTGGCCCCAAGAGTGTAAGCCTCCCTCCCCATACATTGCAAATAGGTAATAACTAACTACTCTCTACCTACTCACACACATGCCTTACTGTCATTAAAGACTCCTCACTTCTTCCAGTGACCTTCTTCCCTTATTATGTATTCAAAATGCCTTCTGCAGAGAATCTATCAACCCCATCATATGCTTTCTTTAGATCTATAAACACCTCATACAGATCCTTCTGTTTCTCAAAGTATTTCTCACACATTCTTTAATGTAAAAACCTGATGTGCCTGGGAAGTGAGTCTGTCGTTGTTCGCTGATGATGCAGCACTGGTGGCTGATTCGAGTAAGAAACTGTAGAAGTTGGTGACTGAGTTTGGAAAAGTGTGTGAAAGGAGAAAGTTGGAAGTAAATGTGAATAAGTGCAAGGTTATTAGGTTCAGTAGGGTTGAGGTAAAAGTTAATTGGGATCTAAGTTTGAATGGAGAAAAATTGGAGGAAGTGAAGTGTTTTAGATATCTGGTAGTGGACTTGGTAGTGAGTAGAACCATGGAAATGGGAGTGAGTCGCAGGGTGGGGCAGGGAGTGAAGAAAGATGTGTGAAAGGCTAGAACGTTATCTCAGGGAGCAAAAATGGGTAGTTTGAAGGAATAATAGTTCCAACAATATTAGGTTGCAAAGCATGGACTATAGATAGGATTGTATGGAGGAGGGTGGATGTTGGAAATGAAATTTTTGAGGACAGTATGTGGTGTGAGGTGGTTTGATAGAGTAAGTAATAAAAGGGTAAGAGAGAGATGTGTGGAAATAAATAGAGTGGTTGAGAGAGCAGAAGAGGGTGTGTTGAAATGGTTTGGACGTATGGAGAGAATGAGTGAGGAGAGGTTGACAAAGAGGATATATGTGTCAGAGATGGAATAAACAAGGAGTAGCAGGAGACCAAACTAGAGGTAGAAGGATGGAGTGAAAAAGATTTTGAGGGATTGGGGCCTGAACATACAATACGGTGAAAGATGTGCAAGGAATAGAGTGAATTGGAATGATGTGGTATACCGGGATGGAAGTGCTGTCAGTGGACTGAACGAGGGCATGTGAAATGTCTAGGGTAAACCATGGAAAGGTATGTGGGGCCTTGATGTAGATATGGAGCTGTGGTTTCGATGCATTTCACATGACAGCTAGAGACAGAGTGTGAACGAATGTGGCCTATTTTTTTCTTTTTCTTTTTTTTTTTTTTTTTTTGGTCTCCCTGACACTTCCTTGCTAAAGTAGGGGGCAGTGATGCTGTTTCCAGTGGGATGGGGTATCATGGGAAATGGATGAAGGCAAGCAAGTATGAATATGTACTTGTGTATACATGTCTGTGTATGTGTATGTATATAGATGTATAAGTTATGTATATGTGTGTGTATGGGTGTTTATGTATATATATATATATGTGTGTGTATATGAATGGATAGGCCATTCTTTGTTTCCAGGTGCTACCTCACTGAGGTGGGAAACGGCAATCAAGTATAGGGGAAAAAAGAATGCTTAAACATGTATTCCCCGCATGTCGTAGAAGGCGAGAAAAGGGGGTGGGAGCTGTGGTCTGGAAATCCTCCCCTCCTTGTATTTCAATTTCTAAAAAGGGAAACAAGAATGAGTCAAGTGGGGAGTGCTCATCCTCCTCAAAGGCTCAGATTGGGGTTTCTGAATGTGTGTGGATATAACCAAGTTGAGAAGAAAGGAGAGATAGATAATATGCTTGAGGAAAGAATCCTGGATGTTCTGGCTCTCAGTGAAATGAAGCTAAAAGATAAAGGAGAAGAGTGGTTTGGGAAAGTCTTTGGAGTAAAGACAGGGGTTGATGAGAGGACAAGAGCTAAGAAAGGTGTAGCACTACTCCTGAAGCAGGAATTGTAGGAGTATGTGATAGAGTGTAAGAAAGTAACTTCTAGATTGATGTGGGAAGAACTGAAAGTTGATTGAGAGAGATGGGTGATTATTGGCACTTATGCACCTGGTCATGAGAAGAAAGATCATGAGAGGCAAGTGTTTTGGGAGCAGCTGAGTGAGAGTGTCAGAAGCTTTGATGCACGAGACCAGGTTATAGTGATGGGTGATTTAAATGCAAAGGTGAGTAATGTGGCAGTGGAGGGTATAGTTGGTGTACATGGGGTATTCAGTGTTGTGAATGGAGATGGTGAAGAGCTTGTAGATTTGTGTGCTGAAAAAAGATTGGTGATTGGGAATACCTTATCTAAAAAGAGGGATATACATAAAGTACACTTATGTGAGTAAGAGAGATGGTCACATGGCATTATTGGATTACGTGTTAATTGATAGGCTTGTAAAAGAGAGACTTTTGGATGTTACTTTGCTCTGAGGGGCAGCTGGAGGGATGTCTAATCACTATCTTGTGGAGGTGAAGGTGAAGATTTGTGGAGGTTTTCAAAAATGAAGAGAGAATGTTGGGGAGAAGAGAGTGGTGAGAGTAAGTGAGCTTGGAAAGGACACTTGTGTGGGAAAGTATCTGGAGAAATTGAGTGTAGAATTGCAAAAGGTGAGCAGATTTGAAAGGGTAGTAAGTGGTGGTGTGAAGAAGTAAAGTTGTTAGCAAAAGAGACAAGAGAGGCATTTGGACAATACTTGCATAGAAGGAATGCAAATGACTGGCAGATGTATAAAAGAAAGTGGCAGGAGGTCAAGAGAAAGGGGCAAGGGTTGAAAAAGAGGGCAAATGAGAGTTAGGGTGAGAGAGTATTGTTAAACTTTAGGGAGAATAAAAATATGTTTTGGAAAGAGGTAAATAACATGCATAAGTCAAGAGAACAGATGGGAACATCAGTGAAGGGGGCAGGTGGGGAAGTAATAACAGTCAGTGATGAGGTGAGAGGGAAGTGAGTATTTTGAAGGTTTGTTGAATGTGTTTGATGATGGAGTGGCAGATATAGGGTGCTTTGGTCGAGTTGGTGTGCGAAGTTAGATTAGGAGATTGGTTTGGTTAAGGGAGAAGAGGTAGTGAAAGCTTTATGGAAGATGAAATCTGGCAAAGCGGCAGGTTTGGAAGGTATTGCAGTAGAATTTAAGGGGGTGACTGTTTTGTTGATTGGTTGGTAAGGATATTCAGTGTATGTATGGATCATGGTGAAGTGCCTGAGAATTGGTGGAATGCATGCATAGTGATGAGTATTGCTGGAGAATTGTATGAGGGGGTATTGATTAAGAGGATAAAGACATGTATATATATCATCAGACTGGGGAAGAGCAGTGTGGTTTCAGAATTGGTAGAGGATGTGTGGATCAGGTGTTTGCTTTGAGGAATGTATGTGAGAAATACTTAGAAAAACAGATGGATTTGTGTGTAGCATTTATGGATCTTGAGAAAGCATGTGATATGGTTGATATAGACGCTTTGTGGAAGATCTTAAGAGTATATGGTGTGGGAGGTGAGGTGCTAGAAGTAGTGAAAAGTTAATAACAAAGGATGTAAGGCATGTGAACGAGTAGAAGGAGAGGTGGGTGGTTGGTTCCCAGTGGATGTTGGTCTGTGCCAAGGGTATGTGATGTCTTCATTGTTCTTTGATTTTTTATGGATGGGGTGGTTAGGGAGGTAAATGCAAGAAATTTAGAGAGAGGGGTGAGTATACAGTCTCTTCGAGATGAGAGGGCTTGTGAAGTTAGTCAGTTGTTGTTCACCGATGATACAGCTCTGGTGGCTGATTCGAGTGTGAAATTGCAGAAGTTAGTAACTTAGTTTGGATACATATGTGAAAAGGGAAAGTTGAGAGCAAATGTGAATAAGAGCAAGGTTATTAGGTTTAGTAGTGTTGAGGGACAAGTTAATTTGGGAGGTAAGTTTAATGGAGGAAACTGGAGGAAGGGAAGTGTTTTATATATCATGAAAGTGGAAGTGAGGGGAGGGGGTGAAGGTTCTGGGATCGATTAAGGATGTGGGGAAGGCGAAAACATTATCTTAGAGAGCAAAAATGGGTATGTTAGAAGGAACAGTAGATCCAACAATATTGTATGGTTGCAAGGTATGGGCTATAGATAGGGTTGTGCGAAGTAGGGTGGATGTGTTGGAAATGAAATGTTTGAGGTGGTTTGATCAAGTAAGTAATGAAAGGGTATTAGAGATGTGTGGAAATAAAGAGTGTAGTTGAGAGAGCAGAAGAGGGTGTGTTGAAATGGTTTGGACATAGGAAGAGTATGAGTGAGGAAAGATTGACAAAGAGGATATATGTGTCAGTGGTGGAGGGAAGAAGGAGAAGTGGGAGACCAAATTGGAAGTGGAAGGATGGGGTGAAAAAAGATTTTGAGGGATTTGGACCTGAACATACAGGAGGGTGAGAGGCGTGCAAGGACTAGAGTGAATTGGAATGATGTGGTATACCAGGGCGATATGCTGTCAATGGATTGAATCAGTGTATGTGAAGTGTCTGGGGTAAACCATGGAAAGGTCTTTGGGGCCTGGATGTCGATAGTGAGCTGTGGTTCTGTGCATTACACATGACAGCTAGAGACTGGATGTGAATGAACATGGTCTTTTTTGTTTATTTTCATGGCACTACCTCACTGAAGCAGGGGGTAGCGATTCTCTTTCCTGTGGGACAAGGTAGCGCCAGGAATGGATTAGGCAAGCAATTATGAATATATACATGTGTATATTTGTATGTCTGTGTATATGTATGTTATTTTATTTATAATACTTTGTCGCTGTATCCCATGTTAGCGAGGTAGCACAAGGAAACTGATGAAATAATGGCCGAACCCACCCACATACACGTTTATACATGCACGTCCACACACACACATATACATACCTATACATTTCAATGTATGCATATATATATATACATACACAGACATATACATATATACACATGTACATAATTCATACTTGCAGCTTTTATTCATTCCCGTTGCCACCCCACCACACATGAAAAGACAACCCCCTCCCCCTGCATGCATGCGAGGTGGTGCTAGGAAAAGACAACAAAGGCCACAATTTTGCATGTATGGGCATTTATGTATATATATGTGTATATGAGTGAATGGGCCAACCTTCATCTGTTTTCTTGTGGATACCTCGCTGAAGCGGGAAACAGTGACTAAGTATAATAGATAAACAAAGCTCAAGGGTAAAGGGGAAGAGTGGTTAGGGAAAGTCTTGGGAGTAAAGTCAGTTGTTGGTGAGAGGACAAGAGCTGAGGAATGGGTATCACTACTCCTGAAGAAGGAGTTGTGGCAGTATCTGATACAGTGTAAGAAAGTAACTTCTAAATTCACTTTGGTAAACTGAAAGTTGATGGAGAGAGATGGGTGATTATTGGTGCTTATGGACCTGGTTATGAGAAGAAAGATCATGAGAGGGAAGTGTTTTGGGATCAGCTGAGTGAGTGTGTCAGCAGCTTTGATGCAAGAGACTAGATTTTAGTGAAAGGTGATTGAAATGCGAACATAAGTAATGTGGCAGTTGAGGGTATAATTGGTGTACATGGGGTATTCAATGGTGTGAATGGAAATGGTGAGGAGCTATTGGATTTTTCTGCTGAAAAAAAATGGTGATTGGGAATACCTGGTTTAAAAAGAGAGATATGCATAAGTATATGTATGTGAGTAGGAGAGATGGTCAAAGGGCATTATTGGATTACGTTTTAATTGATAGGCCTGTATAAGAGAGACTTTTGGATGTTGATGTGCTGAGAGGGGCAGCTGGAGGAATGTCTGCTCACTATCTTGTGAAGGTGAAGATTTGTAGAGGTTTTTGAAAATAAAGAGAGAATGTTGGGGAGAAGAGTGTTGTGAGAGAAAGTGAGTTTGGAAAGGAGACTTGTGTGAGGAAGCACCAGGAGCGATTGAGTGTAGAATGGCAAAAGGTGAGAGCAAATGGCATAAAGGGAGTGGGTGAGGAATGGAATGTATTTTGGGAAGCAGTGATAGCTTGCACAAAAAATGCCTGTAGCATGTGAAAGTTGAAAGTTGGGAAGATTAGAAAGGGTAGTGAGTGTTGGGATGTAGAAGTAAAGTTGTAAGTGAAAGAGAAAAGAGAGGCGTTTGGATGATATTTACGAGGGAGGAGTGCATATGGCCAGGAGATTTATAAAAGTAAGCAGCAGGAGGTTAAGAGGAAGATGCAGGGTTGAAAAAGGTGGCAGATGAGAGTTGAGATGAGAGAGTATCATTAAACTTTAGGGAGAACAAAAAGATGTTTTGGGAGGAGGTAAACAACATGCATGAGACAAGAGAACAAACAGGAACATTGGTGAAGGGGCAATTGGGGAAGTAATAACAGGTAGTGATAAAGTGAGAAGATGGAGTGAGTATTTTGAAGGTTTGATGAATGTGTTTGATGATAGAGTAGCAGATGTAGGGCGTTGTGATCTGGGTGGAGTGGAAAGTGAGAGTGTCAGAGAGAATGGTTTGGTTAAGAGAGAAGACGTAGTGAAAGCTTTGTGGATAATGAAATCCTTCAGGGTTGCGGGGATGGATGGTATTGCAGTGAATTTTATTAAAAAAGGCGTGACTGTGTTGTTGAGTGGTTGGTAAGGGTATTTCTTCAGTGTATGTATGTACCATGGTGACGTGTCAGAGGATTGGCAGAATATATGCATGGTACCATTCTATAAAGCCAAAGGAGATAAAGGTGAGTATTCAAACTACAGAGGCATAAATTTTTTGAGTATTCCTGTGAAACTGTATGGAAGGGTATTGACAGAGGGGATGAAGTCATGTACAGAGCATCAGATTGGGGAAGAGCAGTGTGGTTTCACAAGTGGTAGAGGATGTGTGGATCAGGTGTTTGCTTTGAGGAATGTATGTGAGAAATACTTAGAAAAGCAGATGGATTTGTATGTATCATTTATAGATCAGAAAAAGGCTTATGATAGGGTTGATAGAGATGCTTTGTGGAAGGTCTTAAGAATATACGGTGTGGGAGGTAATTTGCTAGAAGCAGTGAAAAGTTTTTACCAAGGATGTGAGGCATATGTATGAGTAAGAAAAGAGGAGAGTTATTGGTTCCCAGTGAAGGTTGATCTGCATCATGGGTGTGTGTGATGTCCCCATGGTTGTTTAATTTGTTAATGGATGGGGTGATTAGGGAGGTAAATGCAAGAGGTTTGGAGAGATGGGCGAGAATGCAGTCTGTTGGGGATGAGGGCCTGGGAAGTGAGTCAGTTGTTTTTCGCTGATGATACAGCTCTAGTGGCTGATTCGAGTGTGACACTGCAGAGATTGGTGACTGAGTTTGAGAAAGTGTGTGAAAGGAGAAAGTTGTGAGTAAATTTGAATAAGAGCAAGGTTATTAGGTTCAGCAGGGTTGAGGGATGAGTTGATTGGGATGTAAGTTTGAGTGGAGAAAAATTTAGAGTGAGGTGTTTTAGATATCTAGGAGTGGATTTAGCAGCGGTTGGAATCATGGAAGCAGAAGGGAGTGGCAGGGTGGGGAGGGGGCAAAGGTTCTGGGAGCGATGAAGAATGTGTGGAAGGAGAATGTTGTCTCGAAGAGCAAAAATGGGTGTTTAAAGGAATAGTAGTTCCAACAATGTTATATGGTTGTGGGGCATGGGCTATAGATAGTGTTGTACAGAGGAGGGTGGATGTGTTAGAAATTAAAAGTTTGAGGACAATATGTGGTGTGAGGTGGTTTAATCAGCTAAGTAATGAAACGGTAAGAGAAATGTGTGGAAATAAAAAGAGTGTAGTTGAAAGAGTAGAAGAGAGTGTGTTGAAATGGTTTGGACATACGGAGAGAATGAGTGAGAAATGATTGACAAAGAGGATATATGTGTTAGAGATGGAGGGAACAAGGAGAAGCGGGAGACCAAATTGGAGGTGGGAGGATGAGTGGAAAAGATTTTGAGCAATCAGGTACTGAACATATAGGAGAGTGAGATGCATGCAAGGAATAGAGTGAAGTAGAAAGACGTGGTGCATCGGGGTCATTGTGCTGTCAATGGACTGAACTATGGCATGTGAAGCATCTGGGGTAAACCATGGAAAGGTATGTGGGGACTGGAAGTGGATAGGGAGCTGTGGTATCGGTGCATTACACGTCAGCTAGTTACTGGGTGTAAAGGAAAGTACCCTTTTTGTTTGTTTCCTGGTGCTACCTCACTGAACTTGGGGGTAGCGATGCTGTTTCCTGTGGGGTGGGGCAGCAACTGGAATGGATGAAGGCAAGCAAGTTTGAATATGTGCATGTATATAAGTGTATATGTTGGGGTGTCTAAATGTGTGTGGATGTAACCAAGATGAGAAAAAAGGAGAGATAGGTAGTATGTTTCAGGAAAGGAACCTGGATGTTTTGGCTCTGAGTGAAACGAAGCTCAAGGGAAAAGGGGAAGAGTGGTTTGGGAATGTCTTGGGATTAAAGTCAGGGGTTAGTGAGAGAACAAGAGCAAGGGAAGGAGTAGCACTGCTCCTGAAACAGGAGTGGTGGGAGTATATGATAGAGTGTAAGAAAGTAAACTCTAGATTGATATGGGTAAAACTGAAAGTGGTTGGAGAGAGATGGGTGATTATTGGAGCTTATGTACCTGGGCATGAGAAGAAAGATCATGAGAAGCAAGTGTTTTGGGAGCAGCTGAGTGAGTGTGTTAGTAGTTTTGATGCATGAGACCGGGTTATAGTGATGGGTGATTTGAATGCAAAGGTGAGTAATGTGACAGTTGAGGGAATGATTGGTGTACATGGGGTGTTCAGTGTCGTAAATGCAAATGGTGAAGAGCCTGTAGATTTATGTGCTGAAAAATGACTGGTGATTGGTACTACCTGGTTTAAAAAGAGATATATACATAAGTATGTGTATGTAAGTAGGAGAGATGGCCAGAGAGTGTTATTGGATTATGTGTTAATTGATAGGCATACGAAAGAGACTTTTGGATGTTAATGTGCTGAGAGGTGCAACTGGAGGGATGTCTGATCATTATCTTGTGGAGGCAAAGGTAAAGATTTGTAGGGGTTTTCAGAAAAGGAGAGAATGTTGGGGTGAAGAGAGTGGTGAGAGTAAGTGAGCTGGGGAAGGAGACTTGTGTGAGGAAGTACCAGGAGAGACTGAGTGCAGAATGGAAAAAGGTGAGAACAAAGGATGTAAAGGAGAGTGGGGGGGAAATGGGATATATTTAGGGAAGCAGTGATGGCTTGTGCAAAAGATGCTTGTGGCATGAGAAGTGTGGGAGGTGGGCAAATTAGAAAGGGTAGTGAGTGGTGGGATGAAGAAGTAAGATTATTAGTGAAAGAGAAGAGAGAGGCATTTGGACAATTTTTGCCGGGAAATAATGCAAATGAGTGGGAGATGTATAAAAGAAAGAGGCATGAGGTCAAGTGAAAGGTGCAAGAGGTGAAAAAAGGGCAAATGAAAGTTGGGGTGAGAGAGTATCATTGAATTTTAGGGAGAATAAAAAGATGTTTTGGAAGGAGGTAAATAAAGTGCGTAAGACAAGGGAACAAATGGGAACATCAATGAAGGTGGCTAATGGGGAGGTGATAACAAGTAATGGTGATGTGAGAAGGAGATGGAGTGAGTACTTTGAAGGTTTGTTGAACGTGTTTGATGATGGAGTGGCAGATATAGAGTGTTTTGGTCGAGGTGGTGTGCAAAGTGAGAGGGCAACGGAAAATGATTTGGTAAACAGGGAAGAGGTAATAAAATATTTGCGGAAGATGAAAGCCGGCAAGGCAACAGGTTTAGATGGTATTGCAGTAGAATTTATTAAAAAATGGGGAGACTGTATTGTTGACTGGTTGGTAAGGTTATTTAATGTATGTATGACTCATGGTGAGGTGACTGATGTTTGGCGGAACGCTTGCATAGTGCCATTGTGCAAAGGCAAAGTGGAAAAAAGTAAGTGCTCAAATTACAGAGGTATAAGTTTGTTGAGTATTTCTGGTAAATTATATGGAAGGGTATTGATTGAGAGGGTGAAGGCATGTACAGAGCATCAGATTGGGGAAAAGCAGTGTGGCTTCAGAAGTGGTAGAGGATGTGTGGATCAGGTGTTTGCTTTGAAGAATGTATGTGAGAAATACTTAGAAAAGCAAATGGATTTGTATGTAGCATTTATGGATCTGGAGAAGGCATATGGTAGAGTTGATAAAGATGCTTTGTGGAAGGTATTAAGAATATATTGTGTGTAAGGCAAGTTGTTAGAAGCAGTGAAAAGTTTTTATTGAGGATGTAAGGCATGTGTATGTGTAGGAAGAGAGGAAAGTGATTGGTTCTCAGTGAATGTAGGTTTGTGGCAGGGGTTTGTGATGTCTCCATGGTTGTTTAATTTGTTTATGGATGGAGTTGTTAGGGAGGTGAGTGCAAGAATTTTGGAAAGAGGGGCAAGTATGCAGACTGTCTGTTGTGGATGAGAGAGCTTGGGAAGTGAGTCAGTTGTTGTTTGCTAAGGATACAGCGCTGGTGGCTGATTCATGTGAGAAACTGCAGAGGCTGGTGACTGAGTTTGGTAAAGTGTGTGAAAGAAGAAAGTTAAGAGTAAATGTGAATATGAGCAAGTTTATTAGGTACAGTAGGGTTGAGTTTCAAGTCAATTGGGAGGTAAGTTTGAATGGAGCAAAACTGGAGGAAGTAAAGTGTTTTAGATATCTGGGAGTGGATCTGGCAGCAGATGGAACCATGGAAGCGGAAGTGGATCATAGGGTGGGGGAGGGGGCGAAAATCCTGGGAGCCTTGAAGAATGTGTGGAAGTCGAGAACATTATCTTGGAAAGCAAAAATGGGTATGTTTGAAGGAATAGTGGTTCCAACAATGTTGTATGGTTGCGAGGCGTGGGCTATGGATAGAGTTGTGCGCAGGAGGTTGGATGTGCTTTAAATGAGATGTTTGAGGACAATGTGTGGTGTGAGGTGGTTTGATGGAGTAAGTAACGTAAGGGTAAGAGAGATGTGTGGAAATAAAAAGAGCGTGATTGAGAGAGCAGAAGAGGGTGTTTTGAAATGGTTTGGGCACATGGAGAGAATGAGTGAGGAAAGATTGACCAAGAGTATATATGTGTCGGAGGTGGAGGGAACAAGGAGAAGTGTGAGACCAAATTGGAGGTGGAAAGATGGAGTGAAAAAGATTTTGAGTGATCGGGGCCTGAACATGCAGGAGGGTGAAAGGAGGGCAAGGAATAGAGTGAATTGGATCGATGTGGTATACCGGGGTTGACGTGCTGTCAGTGGATTGAATCAGGGCATGTGAAGCGTCTGGGGTAAACCATGGAAAGCTGTGTAGGTATGTATATTTGCATGTGTGGATGTATGTATATACATGTGTATGGGGGTGGGTTGGGCCATTTCTTTCGTCTGTCTCCTTGCGCTACCTCGCAAACGCGGGAGACAGCGACAAAGCAAAAAAAAAAATACATATATATATATATATATATATATATATATATTTTTTTTTTTTTTTTTTTTTCTTCATACTATTCGCCATTTCCCGCATTAGCGAGGTAGCGCTAAGAACAGAGGACTGGGCCTTTGAGGGAATATCCTCACCTGGCCCCCTTCTCTGTTCCTTCTTTGGAAAAAAAAAAAAAAAAACGAGAGGGGAGGATTTCCAGCCTCCCGCTCCCTTCCCTTTTAGTCGCCTTCTACGACACGCAGGGAATACGTGGGAAGTATTCTTTCTCCCCTATCCCCAGGGATAATATATATATATATATATATATATATATATATATATATATATATATATATATATATATATATATGTATTTTTTTTTTTTTTTATACTTTGTCGCTGTCTCCCGCGTTTGCGAGGTAGCGCAAGGAAACAGACGAAAGAAATGGCCCAACCCCCCCCCATACACATGTATATACATACGTCCACACACGCAAATATACATACCTACACAGCTTTCCATGGTTTACCCCAGACGCTTCACATGCCTTGATTCAATCCACTGACAGCACGTCAACCCTGGTATACCACATCGCTCCAATTCACTCTGTTCCTTGCCCTCCTTTCACCCTCCTGCATGTTCAGGCCCCGATCACACAAAATCTTTTTCACTCCATCTTTCCACCTCCAATTTGGTCTCCCTCTTCTCCTTGTTCCCTCCACCTCCAACACATATATCCTCTTGGTCAATCTTTCCTCACTCATTCTCTCCATGTGCCCAAACCATTTCAAAACACCCTCTTCTGCTCTCTCAACCACGCTCTTTTTATTTCCACACATCTCTCTTACCCTTACGTTACTTACTCGATCAAACCACCTCACACCACACATTGTCCTCAAACATCTCATTTCCAGCACATCCATCCTCCTGCGCACAACTCTATCCATAGCCCACGCCTCGCAACCATACAACATTGTTGGGACCACTATTCCTTCAAACATACCCATTTTTGCTTTCCGAGATAATGTTCTCGACTTCCACACATTCTTCAAGGCCCCCAGAATTTTCGCCCCCTCCCCCACCCTATGATCCACTTCCGCTTCCATGGTTCCATCCGCTGCCAGATCCACTCCCAGATATCTAAAACACTTCACTTCCTCCAGTTTTTCTCCATTCAAACTCACCTCCCAATTGACTTGACCCTCAACCCTACTGTACCTAATAACCTTGCTCTTATTCACATTTACTCTTAACTTTCTTCTTCCACACACTTTACCAAACTCAGTCACCAGCTTCTGCAGTTTCACACATGAATCAGCCACCAGCGCTGTGTCATCAGCGAACAACAACTGACTCACTTCCCAAGCTCTCTCATCCCCAACAGACTTCATACTTGCCCCTCTTTCCAAAACTCTTGCATTTACCTCCCTAACAACCCCATCCATAAACAAATTAAACAACTATGGAGACATCACACACCCCTGCCGCAAACCTACATTCACTGAGAACCAATCACTTTCCTCTCTTCCTACACGTACACATGCCTTACATCCTCGATAAAAACTTCTCACTGCTTCTAACAACTTGCCTCCCACACCATATATTCTTAATACCTTCCACAGAGCATCTCTATCAACTCTATCATATGCCTTCTCCAGATCCATAAATGCTACATACAAATCCATTTGCTTTTCTAAGTATTTCTCACATACATTCTTCAAAGCAAACACCTGATCCACACATCCTCTACCACTTCTGAAACCACACTGTTCTTCCCCCATCTGATGCTCTGTACATGCCTTCACCCTCTCAATCAATACCCTCCCATATAATTTACCAGGAATACTCAACAAACTTATACCTCTGTAATTTGAGCACTCACTCTTATCCCCTTTGCCTTTGTACAATGGCACTATGCACGCATTCCGCCAATCCTCAGGCACCTCACCATGAGTCATACATACATTAAATAACCTTACCAACCAGTCAACAATACAGTCACCCCCTTTTTTAATAAATTCCACTGCAATACCATCCAAACCTGCTGCCTTGCCGGCTTTCATCTTCCGCAAAGCTTTCACTACCTCTTCTCTGTTTACGAAATCATTTTCCCTAACCCTCTCACTCTGCACACCACCTCGACCAAAACACCCTATATCTGCCACTCTATCATCAAACACATTCAACAAACCTTCGAAATACTCACTCCATCTCTTTCTCACATCACCACTACTTGTTATCACCTCCCCATTTGCGCCCTTCACTGAAGTTCCCATTTGCTCCCTTGTCTTACGCACTTTATTTACCTCCTTCCAGAACATCTTTTTATTCTCCCTAAAATTTAATGATACTCTCTCACCCCAACTCTCATTTGCCCTTTTTTTCACCTCTTGCACCTTTCTCTTGACCTCCTGTCTCTTTCTTTTATACATCTCCCACTCAATTGCATTTTTTCCCTGCAAAAATCGTCCAAATTCCTCTCTCTTCTCTTTCACTAATACTCTTACTTCTTATATATATATATATATATATATATATATATATATATATATATATATATATATATATATATATATATCCCTGGGGATAGGGGAGAAAGAATACTTCCCACGTATTCCCTGCATGTCGTAGAAGGCGACTAAAAGGGAAAGGAGCGGGTGGCTGGAAATCCTCCCCTCTCGTTTTTTTTTAATTTTCCAAAAGAAGGAACAGAGAAGGGGGCCAGGTGAGGATGTTCCCTCTAAGGCCCAGTCCTCTGTTGATAACACTACCTCGCTAATGCGGGAAATGGCGAATAGTACGAAAGAAAAAAAAAATATATATATATATATATATATTTTTTTTTTTTTTTTTTTTTTTATACTTTGTCGCTGTCTCCCGCGTTTGCGAGGTAGCGCAAGGAAACAGACGAAAGAAATGGCCCCCCCCCCATACACATGTACATACACACGTCCACACACGCAAATATACATACCTACACAGCTTTCCATGGTTTACCCCAGACGCTTCACATGCCTTGCTTCAATCCACTGACAGCACGTCAACCCCTGTATACCACATGACTCCAATTCACTCTATTTCTTGCCCTCCTTTCACCCTCCTGCATGTTCAGGCCCCGATCACACAAAATCTTTTTCACTCCATCTTTCCACCTCCAATTTGGTCTCCCTCTTCTCCTCGTTCCCTCCACCTCCGACACATATATCCTCTTGGTCAATCTCTCCTCACTCATTCTCTCCATGTGCCCAAACCATTTCAAAACACCCTCTTCTGCTCTCTCAACCACGCTCTTTTTATTTCCACACATCTCTCTTACCCTTACGTTACTTACTCGATCAAACCACCTCACACCACACATTGTCCTCAAACATCTCATTTCCAGCACATCCATCCTCCTGCGCACATCTCTATCCATAGCCCACGCCTCGCAACCATACAACATTGTTGGAACCACTATTCCCTCAAACATACCCATTTTTGCTTTCCGAGATAATGTTCTCGACTTCCACACATTTTTCAAGGCTCCCAAAATTTTCGCCCCCTCCCCCACCCTATGATCCACTTCCGCTTCCATGGTTCCATCCGCTGACAGATCCACTCCCAGATATCTAAAACACTTCACTTCCTCCAGTTTTTCTCCATTCAAACTCACCTCCCAATTGACTTGACCCTCACCCCTACTGTACCTAATAACCTTGCTCTTATTCACATTTACTCTCAACTTTCTTCTTCCACACACTTTACCAAACTCAGTCACCAGCTTCTGCAGTTTCTCACATGAATCAGCCACCAGCGCTGTATCATCAGCGAACAACAACTGACTCACTTCCCAAGCTCTCTCATCCCCAACAGACTTCATACTTGCCCCTCTTTCCAAAACTCTTGCATTTACCTCCCTTACAACCCCATCCATAAACAAATTAAACAACCATGGAGACATCACACACCCCTGCCACAAACCTACATTCACTGAGAACCAATCACTTTCCTCTCTTCCTACACGTACACATGCCTTACATCCTCGATAAAAACTTTTCACTGCTTCTAACAACTTGCCTCCCACACCATATATTCTTAATACCTTCCACAGAGCATCTCTATCAACTCTATCATATGCCTTCTCCAGATCCATAAATGCTACATACAAATCCATTTGCTTTTCTAAGTATTTCTCACATACATTCTTCAAAGCAAACACCTGATCCACACATCCTCTACCACTTCTGAAACCACACTGCTCTTCCCCAATCTGATGCTCTGTACATGCCTTCACCCTCTCAATCAATACCCTCCCATATAATTTACCAGGAATACTCAACAAACTTATACCTCTGTAATTTGAGCACTCACTCTTATCCCCTTTGCCTTTGTACAATGGCACTATGCACGCATTCCGCCAATCCTCAGGCACCTCACCATGAGTCATACATACATTAAATAACCTTACCAACCAGTCAACAATACAGTCACCCCCTTTCTTAATAAATTCCACTGCAATACCATCCAAACCTGCTGCCTTGCCGGCTTTCATCTTCCGCAAAGCTTTTACTACCTCTTCTCTGTTTACCAAATCATTTTCCCTAACCCTCTCACTTTGCACACCACCTCGACCAAAACGAGAGTCAGGCAGGACAGGAGAGTGAAGCTTAGGACGAGAGTCGGGCAGGACAGGAGAGAGACATATCTGCCACTCTGTCATCAGACACATTCAACAAACCTTCAAAATACTCATTCCATCTCCTTCTCACATCACCGCTACTTGTTATCACCTCCCCATTTACGCCCTTCACTGAAGTTCCCATTTGCTCCCTTGTCTTACGCACCCTATTTACCTCCTTCCAGAACATCTTTTTATTCTCCCTAAAATTTACTGATAGTCTCTCACCCCAACTCTCATTTGCCCTTTTTTTCCCCACCTCTTGCACCTTTCTCTTGACCTCCTGTCTCTTTCTTTTATACTTCTCCCACTCAATTGCATTTTTTCCCTGCAAAAATCGTCCAAATGCCTCTCTCTTCTCTTTCACTAATACTCTTACTTCTTCATCCCACCACTCACTACCCTTTCTAAACAGCCCACCTCCCACTCTTCTCATGCCACAAGCATCTTTTGCGCAATCCATCACTGATTCCCTAAATACATCCCATTCCTCCCCCACTCCCCTTACTTCCATTGTTCTCACCTTTTTCCATTCTGTACACAGTCTCTCCTGGTACTTCCCCACACAGGTCTCCTTCCCAAGCTCACTTACTCTCACCACCTTCTTCACCCCAACATTCACTCCTCTTTTCTGAAAACCCATACTAATCTTCACCTTAGCCTCCACAAGATAATGATCAGACATCCCTCCAGTTGCACCTCTCAGCACATTAACATCCAAAAGTCTCTCTTTCGCACGCCTGTCAATTAACACGTAATCCAATAACGCTCTCTGGCCATCTCTCCTACTTACATAAGTATACTTATGTATATCTCGCTTTTTAAACCAGGTATTCCCAATCATCAGTCCTTTTTCAGCACATAAATCTACAAGCTCTTCACCATTTCCATTTACAACACTGAACACCCCATGCATACCAATTATTCCCTCAACTGCCACATTACTCACCTTTGCATTCAAATCACCCATCACTATAACCCGGTCTCGTGCATCAAAACCGCTAACACACTCATTTAGCTGCTCCCAAAACACTTGCCTCTCATGATCTTTCTTCTCATGCCCAGGTGCATATGCACCAATAATCACCCACCTCTCTCCATCAACTTTCAATTTTACCCATATTAATCGAGAATTTACTTTCTTACATTCTATCACATACTCCCACAACTCCTGTTTCAGGAGTATTGCTACTCCTTCCCTTGCTCTTGTCCTCTCACTAACCCCTGACTTCACTCCCCAGACATTTCCAAACCACTCTTCCCCTTTACCCTTGAGCTTCGTTTCACTCAGAGCCAAAACATCCAGGTTCCTTTCCTCAAACATACTACCTATCTCTCCTTTTTTCACATCTTGGTTACATCCACACACATTTAGGCACCCCACTCTGAGCCTTCGAGGAGGATGATCACTCCCCGCGTGACTCCTTCTTCTGTTTCCCATTTTAGAAAGTTAATACAAGGAGGGGAGGATTTCCGGCCCCCCGCTCCCGTCCCCTCTAGTCGCTTTCTACGACACGCGAGGAATACGTGGGAAGTATTCTTTCACCCCTATCCCCAGGGATAATATACATATATATATACATATACACACACACACACACACACACACACACATATGCACATACACACACACACACACACATACATATATATACATATGAAAAATGTAAGAAACAATTTAGAAAACAAACTTTTAGCTTGAAATGAATGAAAAAAAATAAATGTCACATAATGGTTCAACCTCTGGCTATGGAAAAGGAAATGTACAATTTATTCACACAAACGTCAATAGCAGTTCTCATCAATTTCACCACTGTGTCAATAAGCTTCAATGTCTAAGCTACATTTTTCTCCAACTTCACTATTTTCTTGTCAAAAACACCATGCATGAAAACTATCACTCCATTAACACAACTATAAACATTTACTTCCCCTTTAAAAGTTCTGGGGAAGTCTGTCTCGATACACTCGATATTTATTTATTTATTTTGCTTTGTCGCTGTCTCCCGCATTTGCGAGGTAGCGCAAGGAAACAGAGGAAAGAAATGGCCCAACCCACCCCCATACACATGTATATATACACACACGTCCACACACGCAAACATACACACCCATACATCTAAATGTACACATATATATACATACACAGACACATACATATATACCCATGCAGACAATTCACAGTGCCTGCCTTTATTCATTCCCATCGCCACCTCGCCACACATGGAATACCATCCCCCTCCCCCGCCATGTGTGCGAGGTAGCGCTAGGAAAAGATAACAAACGCCCCATTCGTTCACACTCAGTCTCCAGCTGTCATGCAATAATGCCCGAAACCACAGCTCCCTTTCCACATCCGGGCCCCACACAGCTTTCCATGGTTTACCCCAGACACTTCACATGCCCTGATTCAATCCACTGACAGCACGTCAACCCCAGTATACCACATCGATCCAATTCACTCTATTCCTTGACCGCCTTTCACCCTCCTGCATGTTCAGGCCCCGATCACTCAAAATCTTTTCCACTCCATCTTTCCCCCTCCAATTTGGTCTCCCACTTCTCCTCGTTCCCTCCACCTCTGAGACATATATCCTCTTGGTCAATCTTTCCTCACTCATTCTCTCCATGTGCCCAAACCATTTCAAAACACCCTCTTCTGCTATCTCAACCACGCTCTTTTTATTTCCACACATCTCTCTTACCCTTACATTACTTACTCGAGCAAACTACCTCACACCACACATTGTCCTCAAACATCTCATTTCCAGCACATCCACCCTCCTGCGCACAACTCTATCCATAGCCCATAGTATATATATATATATATATATATATATATATATAGGGGATAGGGGAGAAAGAATACTTCCCACGTATTCCCTGCGTGTCGTAGAAGGCGACTAAAAGGGGAGGGAGCGGGGGGCTGGAAATCCTCCCCTCTCGTTTTTTTTTTTTTTTTGATTTTCCAAAAGAAGGAACAGAGAACGAGGCCAGGTGAGGACATTCCCTCAGAGGCCCAGTCCTCTGTTCTTAACGCTACCTTGCTAACGCGGGAAATGGCGAATAGTATGAAAGAAAAAAGAAAATATAAAAGGGCAAATGAGAGTTGGGGTGAGAGAGTATCATTAAATTTTAGGGAGAATAAAAAGATGTTCTGGAAGGAGGTAAATAAAGTGCGTAAGACAAGGGAGCAAATGGGAACTTCAGTGAAGGGCGCAAATGGGGAGGTGATAACAAGTAGTGCTGATTTGAGAAGGAGATGGAGTGAGTATTTTGAAGGTTTGTTGAATGTGTTTGATGATAGAGTGGCAGATATAGGGTGTTTTGGTTGAGGTGGTGTGCAAAGTGAGAGGGTTAGGGAAAATGATTTCGTAAACAGAGAAGAGGTAGTGAAAGCTTTGCGGAAGATGAAAGCCGGCAAGGCAGCAGTTTTGGATGGTATTGCAGTGGAATTTATTAAAAAAGGGGGTGACTGTATTGTTGACTGGTTGGTAAGGTTATTTAATGTATGTATGACTCATGGTGAGGTGCCTGAGGATTGGCGGAATGCGTGCATAGTGCCATTGTACAAAGGCAAAGGGGATAAGAGTGAGTGCTCAAATTACAGAGGTATAAGTTTGTTGAGTATTCCTGGTAAATTATATGGGAGGGTATTGATTGAGAGGGTGAAGGCATGTACAGAGCATCAGATTGGGGAAGAGCAGTGTGGTTTCAGAAGTGGTAGAGGATGTGTGGATCAGGTGTTTGCTTTGAAGAATGTATGTGAGAGATACTTAGAAAAGCAAATGGATTTGTATGTAGCATTTATGGATCTGGAGAAGGCATATGATAGAGTTGATAGAGATGCTCTGTGGAAGGTATTAAGAATATATGGTGTGGGAGGAAAGTTGTTAGAAGCAGTGAAAAGTTTTTATCGAGGATGTAAGGCATGTGTACGTGTAGGAAGAGAGGAAAGTGATTGGTTCTCAGTGAATGTAGGTTTGCGGCAGGGGTGTGTGATGTCTCCATGGTTGTTTAATTTGTTTATGGATGGGGTTGTTAGGGAGGTAAATGCAAGAGTTTTGGAAAGAGGAGCAAGTATGAAGTCTGTTGGGAATGAGAGAGCTTGGGAAGTGAGTCAGTTGTTGTTCGCTGATGATACAGCGCTGGTGGCTGATTCATGTGAGAAACTGCAGAAGCTGGTGACTGAGTTTGGTAAAGTGTGTGGAAGAAGAAAGTTAAGAGTAAATGTGAATAAGAGCAAGGTTATTAGGTACAGTAGGGTTGAGGGTCAAGTCAATTGGGAGGTGAGTTTGAATGGAGAAAAACTGGAGGAAGTGAAGTGTTTTAGATATCTGGGAGTGGATCTGTCAGCGGATGGAACCATGAAAGCGGAAGTGGATCATAGGGTGGGGGAGGGGGCGAAAATTCTGGGGGCCTTGAAGAATGTGTGGAAGTCGAGAACATTATCTTGGAAAGCAAAAATGGGTATGTTTGAAGGAATAGTGGTTCCAACAATGTTGTATGGTTGCGAGGCGTGGGCTATGGATAGAGTTTTGCGCAGGAGGATGGATGTGCTGGAAATGAGATGTTTGAGGACAATGTGTGGTGTGAAGTGGTTTGATCGAGTGAGTAACGTAAGGGTAAGAGAGATGTGTGGAAATAAAAAGAGCGTGGTTGAGAGAGCAGAATAGTGTGCTTTGAAGTGGTTTGGGCACATGGAGAGAATGAGTGAGGAAAGATTGACCAAGAGGATATATGTGTCGGAGGTGGAGGGAACGAGGAGAATAGGGAGACCAAATTGGAGGTGGAAAGATGGAGTGAAAAAGATTTTGTGTGATCGGGGCCTGAACATGCAGGAGGGTGAAAGGAGGGCAAGGAATAGAGTGAATTGGAGCGATGTGGTATACCGGGGTTGACGTGCTGTCAGTGGATTGAATCAAGGCATGTGAAGCGTCTGGGGTAAACCATGGAAAGCTGTGTAGGTATGTATATTTGCGTGTGTGGACGTATGTATATACATGTGTAGGGGGGGGTTGGGCCATTTCTTTCGTCTGTTTCCTTGCGCTACCTCGCAAACGCGGGAGACAGCGACAAAGTATAATAATAATAATAATAATAATAATATATATATATATATAAGGAGATCAAGAGAAAGGTGGAAGATGTGAAAAAGAGGGCAAATGACAGTTGGGATGAGAGGGTGTCATTAGATTTTAGGGAGAATAAAAAGATGTTTTGAAAGGAGGTAGATAAAGTGCGTAAGACAATGGGGCAAATGGGAACTTCAGTGAAGGTGGATAATGGGGAGGTGGTAACAAGGAGTGGTGATGTGAGAAGGAGATGGAGTGAGTATTTTGAAGGTTTGTTGAATGTGTTTGATGATAGAGTGGCAGATATAGGGTGTTTTGGTCGAGGTGGTGTGGAAAGTGAGAGGGTTAGGGAAAATGACTTGATAAACAGAGAAGAGGTAGTAAAAGCTTTGCTGAAGATGAAAGCCGGCAAGGCAGCAGGTTTAGATGGTATTGCAGTGGAATCTATTAAAAAAGGGGGTGACTGTATTGTTGACTGGTTGGTAAGGTTATTCAATGTATGTATGATTCATGGTGAGGTGCCTGAGGATTGGCAGAATGCTTGCATAGTGCCATTGTACAAAGACAAAGGGGTTAAGAGTGAGTGCTCAAATTACTGAGGTATAAGTTTGTAGAGTATTCCTGGTAAATTATATGTGAGGGTATTGATTGAGATGGTGAAGGTATGTACAGAGCATCAGATTGGGGAAGAGCAGTGTGGTTTGAGAAGTGGTAGAGGATGTGTGCATCAAGTGTTTGCTTTGAAGAATGTAAGTGAGAAATACTTAGAAAAGCAAATGGATTTGTATGTAGCATTTATGGATCTGGAGAAGGCATATGATAAGTGTTGATAGAGATGCTCTGTGGAAGGTATTAAGAATATATGGTGTGGGAGGCAAGTTGTTAGAAGCAGTGAAAAGTTTTTATCGAGGATGTAAGGCATGTGTACGTGTAGGAAGAGAGGAAAGTGATTGGTTCTCAGTGAATGTAGGTTTGCGGCAGGGGTGTGTGATGTCTCCATGGTTGTTTAATTTGTTTATGGATGTGGTTGTTAGGGAGGTGAATGCAAGAGTTTTGGAAAGAGGGGCAAGTATGAAGTCTGTTGTGGATGAGAGATCTTGGGAAGTGAGTCAGTTGTTGTTCGCTGATGATACAGTGCTGGTGGCTGATTCACGTGAGAAACTACAGAGGCTGGTGCCTGAGTTTGGTGAAGTGTGTGAAACAAGAAAGTTAAGAGTAAATGTGAATAAGAGCAAGGTTATTAGGTACAGTAGGGTTGAGGGTCAATTCGATTGGGAGGTAAGTTTGAATGGAGAAGAACTGGAGGAAGTGAAGTGTTTTAGATATCTGGGACTGGATTTGGCAGCGGATGGAATCATGGAAGCGGAAGTAAATCATAGGATGGAAGAGGGGGCGAAAATTCTTGGAGCCTTGAGTAACGTATGTAAGTCGAGAACATTATCTTCGAAAGCAAAAATGGGTATGTTTGAAGGAATAGTGGTTCCAACAATGTTTTATGGTTACGAGGTGTGGGCTATGGATAGAGTTGTGCTCAGGAGGGTGGATGTGCTGAAAATGAGATGTTTGAGGACAATATGAGGTGTGAGGTGGTTTGATCGAGTAAGTAATGTAAGGGTAAGAGAGATGTGTGGAAATAAAAAGAGTGTGGTTGAAAGAGCAGAAGAGGGTGTTTTGAAATGGTTTGGTCACATCGAGAAAATGAGTGAGGAAAGATTGACCAAGAGGATATATGTGTCAGAGGTGGAGGGAACGAGGAGAAGTGGGAGACCAAATTGGAGGTGGAAAGATGGAGTGAAAAAGATTTTGAGTGATCGGGGCCTAAACATGCAAGAGGGTGAAAGGCGAGCAAGAAATAGAGTGAATTGGAATGATGTGGTATACCGGGGTCGACGTGCTGTAAATGGATTGAACCAGGGCATGTGAAGCATCTGGGGTAAACCATGGAAAGTTGTGTGGGGCCTGGATGTGGAAAGGGAGCTATGGTTTTGGTGCATTATTATATGACAGCTAGAGACTGAGTATTAATGAATGAGACCTTTGTTGTCTTTTCCTAGCACTACCTCGCACACATGAGGGGGGAGGGGGTTGTTATTCCATGTGTGGCGGGGTGGCAATGGGAATAAATAAAGGCAGACAGTATGAATTATGTACATGTGTATATATGTATATGTCTGTGTGTGTGTATATATATATATATATATATATATATATATATATATATATATATATATATATATATATATTTTTTTTTTTTTTTCTTTTAAACTATTCGCCATTTCCCGCATTAGCGAGGTAGCATTAAGAACAGAGGACTGGGCCTTTGAGGGAATACCCTCACCTGGCCCAATTCTCTGTTCCTTCTTTTGGAAAAACAAAAAAAAAAAAAAAAACGAGAGGGGAGGATTTCCAGCCCCCCGCTCCCTCCCCTTTTAGTCGCCTTCTACGACACGCAGGGAATACGTGGGAAGTATTCTTAATCCCCTATCCCCAGGGATAATATATATATATATATATATATTTTTTTTTTTTATATACTTTGTCGCTGTCTCCCGCGTTTGCGAGGTAGCGCAAGGAAACAGACGAAAGAAATGGCCCACCCCCCCCCATACACATGTACATACACACGTCCACACACGCAAATATACATACCTACACAGCTTTCCATGGTTTACCCCAGACGCTTCACATGCCTTGATTCAATCCACTGACAGCACGTCAACCCCTGTATACCACATCGCTCCAATTCACTCTATTCCTTGCCCTCCTTTCACCCTCCTGCATGTTCAGGCCCCGATCACACAAAATCTTTTTCACTCCATCTTTCCACCTCCAATTTGGTCTCCCTCTTCTCCTCGTTCCCTCCACCTCCGACACATATATCCTCTTGGTCAATCTTTCCTCACTCATTCTCTCCATGTGCCCAAACCATTTCAAAACACCCTCTTCTGCTCTCTCAACCATGCTCTTTTTATTTCCACACATCTCTCTTACCCTTACATTACTTACTCGATCAAACCACCTCACACCACACATTGTCCTCAAACATCTCATTTCCAGCACATCCATCCTCCTGCGCACAACTCTATCCATAGCCCACGCCTCGCAACCATACAACATTGTTGGAACCACTATTCCTTCAAACATACCCATTTTTGCTTTCCGAGATAATGTTCTCGACTTCCACACATTTTTCAAGGCTCCCAAAATTTTCGCCCCCTCCCCCACCCTATGATCCACTTCCGCTTCCATGGTTCCATCCGCTGACAGATCCACTCCCAGATATCTAAAACACTTCACTTCCTCCAGTTTTTCTCCATTCAAACTCACCTCCCAATTGACTTGACCCTCAACCCTACTGTACCTAATAACCTTGCTCTTATTCACATTTACTCTTAACTTTCTTCTTCCACACACTTTACCAAACTCAGTCACCAGCTTCTGCAGTTTCTCACATGAATCAGCCACCAGCGCTGTATCATCAGCGAACAACAACTGACTCACTTCCCAAGCTCTCTCATCCCCAACAGACTTCATACTTGCCCCTCTTTCCAGGACTCTTGCATTTACCTCCCTAACAACCCCATCCATAAACAAATTAAACAACCATGGAGACATCACACACCCCTGCCGCAAACCTACATTCACTGAGAACCAATCACTTTCCTCTCTTCCTACACGTACACATGCCTTACATCCTCGATAAAAACTTTTCACTGCTTCTAACAACTTGCCTCCCACACCATATATTCTTAATACCTTCCACAGAGCATCTCTATCAACTCTATCATATGCCTTCTCCAGATCCATAAATGCTACATACAAATCCATTTGCTTTTCTAAGTATTTCTCACATACATTCTTCAAAGCAAACACCTGATCCACACATCCTCTACCACTTCTGAAACCACACTGCTCTTCCCCAATCTGATGCTCTGTACATGCCTTCACCCTCTCAATCAATACCCTCCCATATAATTTGCCAGGAATACTAAACAAACTTATACCTCTGTAATTTGAGCACTCACTCTTATCCCCTTTGCCTTTGTACAATGGCACTATGCACGCATTCCGCCAATCCTCAGGCACCTCACCATGAGTCATACACACATTAAATAACCTTACCAATCAGTCAACAATACAGTCACCGCCTTTTTTAATAAATTCCACTGCAATACCATCCAAACCTGCTGCCTTGCCGGCTTTCATGGGGTTGTTAGGGAGATGAATGCAAGAGTTTTGGAAAGAGGGGCAAGTATGAAGTCTGTTGGGGATGAGAGAGCTAGGGAAGTGAGTCAGTTGTTGTTCGCTGATGATACAGTGCTGGTGGCTGATTCATGTGAGAAACTGCAGAAGCTGGTGACTGAGTTTGGTAAAGTGTGTGAAAGAAGAAAGTTAAGAGTAAATGTGAATAAGGGCAAGGTTATTAGGTACAGTAGGGTTGAGGGTCAATTCAATTGGGAGGTGAGTTTGAATGGAGAAAAACTGGAGGAAGTGAAGTGTTTTAGATATCTGGGAGTGGATCTGGCAGCGGATGGAACCATGGAAGCGGAAGTGGATCATAGGGTGGGGGAGGGGGCGAAAATTCTGGGAGCCTTGAAGAATGTGTGGAAGTCGAGAACATTATCTCGGAAAGCAAAAATGGGTATGTTTGAAGGAATAGTGGTTCCAACAATGTTGTATGGTTGCGAGGCGTGGACTATGGATAGAGTTGTGCGCAGGAGGATGGATGTGCTGGAAATGAGATGTTTGAGGACAATGTGTGGTGTGAGGTGGTTTGATCGAGTAAGTAACGTAAGGGTAACAGAGATGTGTGGAAATAAAAAGAGCGTGGTTGAGAGAGCAGAAGAAGGTGTTTTGAAATGGTTTGGTCACATGGAGAGAATGAGTGAGGAAAGATTGACCAAGAGGATATATGTGTCGGAGGTGGAGGGAACGAGGAGAAGAGGGAGACCAAATTGGTGGTGGAAAGATGGAGTGAAAAAGATTTTGTGTGATCGGGGCCTGAACATGCAGGAGGGTGAAAGGAGGTCAAAGAATAGAGTGAATTGGAGCGATGTGGTATACCGGGGTTGACGTGTTGTCAGTGGATTGAATCAAGGCATGTGTATGGGGGTGGGTTGGGCCATTTCTTTCGTCTGTTTCCTTGCGCTACCTCGCAAACGCGGGAGACAGCGTCAAAGCAAAAAAAAAAGAAAAAATATATATATATATACATATATATATATATATAAATATATATATATAAATTATATGGGAGGGTATTGATTGAGAGGGTGAAGGCATGTACAGAGCATCAGATTGGGGAAGAGCAGTGTGGTTTCAGAAGTGGTAGAGGATGTGTAGATCAGGTGTTTGCTTTGAAGAATGTATGTGAGAAATACTTAGAAAAGCAAATGGATTTGTATGTAGCATTTATGGATCTGGAGAAGGCATATGATAGAGTTGATAGAGATGCTCTGTGGAAGGTATTAAGAATATATGGTGTGGGAGGAAAGTTGTTAGAAGCAGAGAAAAGTTTTTATCGAGGATGTAAGGCATGTGTACGTGTAGGAAGAGAGGAAAGTGATTGGTTCTCAGTGAATGTAGGTTTGCGGCAGGGGTGTGTGATGTCTCCATGGTTGTTTAATTTGTTTATGGATGGGGTTGTTAGGGAGGTAAATGCAAGAGTTTTGGAAAGAGGGGCAAGTATGAAGTCAGTTGGGGATGAGAGAGCTTGGGAAGTGAGTCAGTTGTTGTTCGCTGATGATACAGCGCTGGTGGCTGATTCATGTGAGAAACTGCAGAAGCTGGTGACTGAGTTTGGTAAAGTGTGTGGAAGAAGAAAGTTAAGAGTAAATGTGAATAAGAGCAAGGTTATTAGGTACAGTAGGGTTGAGGGTCAAGTCAACTGGGAGGTGAGTTTGAATGGAGAAAAACTGGAGGAAGTGAAGTGTTTTAGATATCTGGGAGTGGATCTGGCAGCGGATGGAACCATGGAAGCGGAAGTGGATCATAGGGTGGGGGAGGGGGCGAAAATTCTGGGAGCCTTGAAGAATGTGTGGAAGTTGAGAACATTATCTCGGAAAGCAAAAATGGGTATGTTTGAAGGAATAGTGGTTCCAACAATGTTGTATGGTTGCGAGGCGTGGGGTATGGATAGAGTTGTGCGCAGGAGGATGGATGTGCTGGAAATGAGATGTCTGAGGACAATGTATGGTGTGAGGTGGTTTGATCGAGTGAGTAACGTAAGGGTAAGAGAGATGTGTGGAAATAAAAAGAGCGTGGTTGAGAGAGCAGAAGAGGGTGTTTTGAAGTGGTTTGGGCACATGGAGAGAATGAGTGAGGAAAGATTGACCAAGAGGATATATGTGTCGGAGGTGGAGGGAACGAGGAGAAGAGGGAGACCAAATTGGAGGTGGAACGATGGAGTGAAAAAGATTTTGTGTGATCGGGGCCTGAACATGCAGGAGGGTGAAAGGAGGGCAAGGAATAGAGTGAATTGGAGCGATGTGGTATACTGGGGTTGACGTGCTGTCAGTGGATTGAATCAAGGCATGTGAAGCATCTGGGGTAAACCATGGAAAGCTGTGTAGGTATGTATATTTGCGTGTGTGGACGTATGTATATACATGTGTATGGGGGGGGTTGGGCCATTTCTTTCGTCTGTTTCCTTGCGCTACCTCGCAAACGCGGGAGACAGCGACAAAGTATAATAAAAAAAAAAATAAAATATATATATATACATTGAGATGTATAGGTATGTATATTTGAGTGTGTGGACGTGTATGTATATACATGTGTATGTGGGTGGGTTGGGCCAATCTTTCGTCTGTTTCCTTGCGCTACCTCACTAACACGGGAGACAGCGACAAAGCAAAATAAAATAAATAAATAAATAAATAAATATATAAGGGGATTGGCCATTCTTTGTATGTTTCCTGGCGCTACGTTACTGATGCGGAAACAGTGAAAAAGTATAAGGAAAATAAATATAATAAGGAATAACAATAGGTGGTGTTGTGGAGTTGGAGTGAGTATTTTGAATGTTTGTTGAATGTGTTAGATGATAGAGTGGTAGATATATAGCGTTTTGGTTGAGGTGGTGTGCGAAGTAAGAGGGTCAGGGAGAATGATTTGGTAAACAGAGAAGAGGTAGTGAAAGCTTTGTGGAAGATGAAAGCCGTCAAGGTGGCAGCTTTGGATGGTATTGCAGAGGAATTTATTAAAAAAGGGGGTGACTGTGTTGTTGACTGGTTGTGTGGATATTCACTGTATGTATGGCTCATGGTGAAGTGCCTAAGGATTGGCGGAATGCATGCAGAGTGCCACTGTATAAAGGCAAAGGGGATAAAGATGAGTATTCAAATTACAGAGGTATAAGTTTGCTGAGTATTCCTGGGAGATTATATGGGATGGTATTGATTGAGAGGTTGAATGCATGTACAGAGCATCAGATTGGTGAAGAGCATTGTGGTTTCAGAAGTGGTAGAGGATGTGTGGATCAGGTGTGTGCTTTGAAGAATGTATTTGAGAAATACTTAGGAAATCAAATGGATTTGCATGTAGCATTTATGGATCTGGAGAAGGCATATGATAGAGTTAATAGAGATGCTTAGTGGAAGGTATTAAGAATACATGGTGTGGGAAGGAAGTTGCTAGAAGCAGTGAGAAGTTTTTATCGAGGATGTAAGGCATGTGTATGAGTAGGAAGAGAGGAAAGTGATTGGTTCTCAGTGAATGTGGCTTGCGGCAGGGGTGTGTGATGTCTCCATGGTTGTTTAATTTGTTTATGGATGGGGTTGTTAGGGAGGTGAATGCAAGAGTTTTGGAGAGAGGGCCAAGAATGCAGTCTGTTGTGGATGAGATGGCTTGGGAAGTGAGTCAGTTTTTGTTCGCTGATGATACAACACTGGTAGCTGATTCGGGTGAGAAATTGCAGAAGCTGGTGACTGAATTTGGTAAAGTGTGTGAAAGAAGAAAGCTGAGAATAAATGTGAATAAGCAGCAACGTTATTAGGTACAGTAGGGTTAAGGGACAAGTCAGTTGGGAGGTAAATTTGAATGGAGAAAAATTTGGAGGAAGTGAAGTGTTTTAGATATCTGGGAGTGGATTTGGCAGCGGATAGAACCATGGAAGCAGAAGTGAGTCACAGGGTGAGGGAGGGGGCAAAAGTTCTGGGAGTGTTGAAAAAATGTGTGGAAGGTGAGAACATTATCTCGGAAAGCAAAAGTGGGTATGTTTAAAGGAATAGTGGTTCCAACAATGTTATATGGTTGCGGAGCATGGGCGATAGATAGGGTTGTGCAGAGGAGGGTGGATATGTTGAAAATGAGATGTTTCAGGACAATATGTGGTGTGAGGTGGTTTGATCGAGTAAGTGATGTAAGGGTAAGAGAGATGTGTGGTAATAAAAAGAGTGTGGTTGAGAAAACAGAAGATGGTGCTTTAAAATGGTTTGGGTACATGGAGAGAATGAGTTAGGAAATATTGCCAAAGACGATGTATGTGTCAGAGGTGGAGGGAACAAGGAGAAGTGGTAAACCAAATTGGAGGTGGAAGGAAGGAGTGAAAAAGATTTTGAACGATTGGGGCCTGAACATGCAGGAGGGTGAAAGCCGTGTAAGGAATGGAGTGAATTGGAACAATGTGATATAGTGGGGTCAACTTGCTGTCAGTGGATTGAACCAGGGCATGTGAAGCGTCTGGGGTAAACCATGGAAAGTTTGGTGGGGCCTGGATATGGAAAGGGAGCTGTGGTTTCGGTGCATTATTACATGACAGCTAGAGACTGTGAACGAATGTGGCCTTTGTTGTCTTTTCCTGGTGCTACCTCGCACTTGTGCGGGGGAAGGGGTTGTCATTTCATATGTTACGTGGTGGCGACGGGAATGAATAAAGGCAGCAAGTATGAATTATATACATGTGTATATATGTATAGGTATGTATATATGTATGTCTGCGTATGTATATGTATGTAGACATTGAAATGTATATGTGCATGTGCGTTCGTTTATGTATATACATGTGTATATGGGAGGGTTGGGTCATTCTTTCGTCTGTTTACTTATGCTACCTACCTAACATGGGAGATAGCGACAAAGTATAATAGATAAATATAGATATTATGCATATTTTTTATTATTTTTTATTATACTTTGTCGCTGTCTCCCGCGTTTGCGAGGTAGCGCAAGGAAACAGACGAAAGAAATGGCCCAACCCCCCCATACACATGTATATACATACGTCCACACACGCAAATATACATACCTACACAGCTTTCCATGGCTTACCCCAGACGCTTCACATGCCTTGATTCAATCCACTGACAGAACGTCAACCCCGGTATACCACATCGCTCCAATTCACTCTATTCCTTGCCCTCCTTTCCCCCTCCTGCATGTTCAGGCCCCGATCACACAAAATCTTTTTCACTCCATCTTTCCACCTCCAATTTGGTCTCCCTCTTCTCCTTGTTCCCTCCACCTCCGACACATATATCCTCTTGGTCAATCTTTCCTCACTCATCCTCTCCATGTGCCCAAACCACTTCAAAACACCCTCTTCTGCTCTCTCAACCATGCTCTTTTTATTTCCACACATCTCTCTTACCCTTACGTTACTCACTCGATCAAACCACCTCACACCACACATTGTCCTCAGACATCTCATTTCCAGCACATCCATCCTCCTGCGCACAACTCTATCCATAGCCCACGCCTCACAACCATACTACATTGTTGGAACCACTATTCCTTCAAACATACCCATTTTTGCTTTCCGAGATAACGTTCTCGACTTCCACACATTCTTCAAGGCCCCCAGGATTTTCGCCCCTCCCCCACCCTATGATCCACTTCCGCTTCCATGGTTCCATCCGCTGCCAGATCCACTCCCAGATATCTAAAACACTTCACTTCCTAAAGTTTTTCTCCATTTAAACTCACCTCCCAATTGACTTGACCCTCAACCCTACTGTACCTAATAACCTTGCTCTTATTCACATTTACTCTTAACTTTCTTCTTCCACACACTTTACCAAACTCAGTCACCAGCTTCTGCAGTTTCTCACATGAATCAGCCACCAGCACTGTATCATCAGCGAACAACAACTGACTCACTTCCCAAGCTCTCTCATCCCAACAGACTTCATACTTGCCCCTCTTTCCAAAACTCTTGCATTTACCTCCCTAACAACCCCATCCATATATGTATATATATTTTTTTTTTTTTTTTGCTTTGTCGCTGTCTCCCGCGTTTGCGAGGTAGCGCAAGGAAACATACGAAAGAAATGGCCCAACCCACCCCCATACACATGTATATACATACGTCCACACACGCAAATATACATACCTACACAGCTTTCCATGGTTTACCCCAGATGCTTCACATGCCCTGATTCAATCCACTGACAGCACGTCAACCCTGGTATACCACATCGATCCAATTCACTCTATTCCTTGCCCTCCTTTCACCCTCCTGCATGTTCAGGTCCCGATCACACAAAATCTTTTTCACTCCATCTTTCCACCTCCAATTTGGTCTCCCACTTCTCCTCGTTCCCTCCACCTCCGACACATATATCCTCTTGGTCAATCTTTCCTCACTCATTCTCTCCATGTGCCCAAACCATTTCAAAACACCCTCTTCTGCTCTCTCAACCATGCTCTTTTTATTGCCACACATCTCTCTTACCCTTACATTACTTACTCGATCAAACCACCTCACACCACACATTGTCCTCAAACATCTCATTTCCAGCACATCCATCCTCCTACACACAACTCTATCCATAGCCCACGCCTCACAACCATACAACATTGTTGGAACCACTATTCCTTCAAACACCCATTTTTGCTTTCCGAGATAATGTTCTCGACTTCCACACATTCTTCAAGGCTCCCAGGATTTTCGCCCCCTCTCCCACCCTATGATCCACTTCCGCTTCCATGGTTCCATCCGCTGCCAGATCCACTCCCAGATATCTAAAACACTTTACTTCCTCCAGTTTTTCTCCATTCAAACTTACCTCCCAATTGACTTGACCCTCAACCCTACTGTACCTAATAACCTTGCTCTTATTCACATTTACTCTTAACTTTCTTCTTTCACACACTTTACCAAACTCAGTCACCAGCTTCTGCAGTTTCTCACATGAATCAGCCACCAGTGCTGTATCATCAGCGAACAACAACTGACTCACTTCCCAAGCTCTCTCATCCACAACACACTTCATACTTGCCCCTCTTTCCAAAACTCTTGCATTCACCTCCCTAACAACCCCATCCATAAACAAATTAAACAACCATGGAGATATCACACACCCCTGCCACAAACCTACATTCACTGAGAACCAATCACTTTCCTCTCTTCCTACACGTACACATGCCTTACATCCTTGATAAAAACTTTTCACTGCTTCTAACAACTTGCCTCCCACACCATATATTCTTAGTACCTTCCACAGAGCATCTCTATCAACTCTTTATCATATGCCTTCTCCAGATCCATAAATGCTACGTACAAATCCATTTGCTTTTCTAAGTATTTCTCATATACATTCTTCAAAGCAAATACCTGATCCACACATCCTCTACCACTTCTGAAACCACACTGCTCTTCCCCAATCTGATGCTCTGTACATGCCTTCACCCTCTGAATCAATACCCTCCCATAGAATTTACCAGGAATACTCTACAATCTTTTACCTCTGTAATTTGAGCACTCACACTTATCCCCTTTGCCTTTATACAGTGACACTATGCATGCATTCTGCCAATCCTCAGGCACCTCACCATGAATCATACATACATTAAATAACCTTTCCAAGCAGTCAACAATACAGTCACCCCCTTTTTTAATAAATTCCACTGCAATACCATACAAACCTGCTACCTTGCTGGCTTTCATCTTCCGCAAAGCTTTTACTACCTTTTCTATGTTTACCAAATCATTTTCCCTAACCCTCTCACTTTGCATACCACCTCGACCAAAACACCCTATATATATATATATATCTTAATTTCTTTTTCAATCTATTCGCCATTTCCCGCATTAGCAAGGTAGCGTTAAGAACAGAGGACTGGGCCTCTGAGGGAATATCCTCACTTGGCCCCCTTCTCTGTTCCTTCTTTTGGAAAATTAAAAAAAACAAGAGGGGAGGATTTCCAGCTTCCCGCTCCCTCCCCTTTTAGTCGCCTTCTACGACACGCAGGGAATACATGGGAAGTATTCTTTTTCCCCTATCCCCAGGGGATGTGTGGATCAGGTGTTTGCTATGAAGAATGTATGTCAGAAATACTTAGAAAAGCAAATGGATTTGTATGTAGCATTTATGGATCTGGAGAAGGCATATGATAGAGTTGATAGAGATGCTCTGTGGAAGGTATTAAGAATATATGGTGTGGGTGGCAAGTTGTTAGAAGCAGTGAAAAGTTTTTATCGAGGATGTAAAGCATGTGTACGTGTAGGAAGAGAGGAAAGTGATTGGTTCTCAGTGAATGTAGGTTTGCGGCAGGGGTGTGTGATGTCTCCATGGTTGTTTGATTTGTTTATGGATGGGGTTGTTAGGGAGGTGAATGCAAGAGTTTTGGAAAGAGGGGCAAGAATGAAATCTGTTGTGGATGAGAGAGCTTGGGAAGTGAGTCAGTTGTTATTCGCTGATGATACAGCGCTGGTGGCTGATTCATGTGAGAAACTGCAGAAGCTGGTGACTGAGTTTGGTAAAGTGTGTGAAAGAAGAAAGTTAAGAGTAAATGTGAATAAGAGCAAGGTTATTAGGTACAGTAGGGTTGAGGGTCAAGTCAATTGGGAGGTAAGTTTGAATGGAGAAAAACTGGAGGAAGTTAAGTGTTTTAGATATCTGGGAGTGGATCTGGCAGCGGATGGAACCATGGAAGCGGAAGTGAATCATAGGGTGGGGAAGGGGGCGAAAATCCTGGGAGCCTTGAAGAATGTGTGGAAGTCGAGAACATTATCTTGGAAAGCAAAAATGGGTATGTTTGAAGGAATAGTGGTTCCGACAATGTTGTATGGTTGCGAGGCGTGGGCTATGGATAGAGTTGTGCGCAGGAGGGTGGATGTGCTGGAAATGAGATGTTTGAGGACAATGTGTGGTGTGAGGTGGTTTGATCGAGTAAGTATTGTAAGGGTAAGAGAGATGTGTGGAAATAAAAAGAGCGTGGTTGAGAGAGCAGAAGAGGGTGTTTTGAAATGGTTTGGGCACATGGAGAGAATGAGTGAGGAAAGATTGACCAAGAGGATATATGTGTCGGAGGTGGAGGGAACGAGGAGAAGTGGGAGACCAAATTGGAGGTGGAAAGATGGAGTGAAAAAGATTTTGTGTGATCGGGGCCTGAGCATGCAAGAGGGTGAAAGGCGGGCAAGGAATAGAGTGAATTGCATCGATGTGGTATACTGGGGTTGACGTGCTGTCAGTGGATTAAATCAGGGCATGTGAAGCGTCTGGGGTAAACCATGGAAAGCTGTGTGGGGCCTGCATGACAGCTAGAGACTGAGTGTGAACGAATGAGGCCTTTGTTGTCTTTTCCTAGTGCTACCCCGCACACATGAGGGGGGAGGGGGATGGTATTCCATGTGTGGTGAGGTGGCGATGGGAATGAATAAAGGCAGACAGTGTGAATTGTGTGCATGGGTATATATGTATTTGTCTGTGTGTGTATATATATATGTGTACATTGAGATGTATAGGTATGTATATTTGTATGTGTGGACGTGTGTGTATATACATGTGTATAGGGGTGGGTTGGGCCATTTCTTTTGTCTGTTTCCTTGCGCCACCTCGCAAACGCGGGAGACAGCGACAAAGCAAAATATAAATATATAAATATATATATATATATATATTTTTTCTTTTCTTTCAAACTATTCGCCATTTCCCGCATTAGCGAGGTAGCGTTAAGAACAGAGGACTGGGCCTTTGAGGGAATACCCTCACCTGGCCCAATTCTCTGTTCCTTCTTTTGGAAAATTGGGGATAGGGGAGAAAGAATACTTCCCACGTATTCCCTGCATGTCGTAGAAGGCGACTAAAAGGGGAGGGAGCGGGGGGCTGGAAATCTTCCCCTCTCGTTTTTTTTTTAATTTTCCAAAACAAGGAACAGAGAATGGGGCCAGGTGAGGATATTCCCTCCAAGGCCCAGTCCTCTGTTCTTACCGCTACCTCGCTAACGCGGGAAATGGCGAATAGTTTGAAAGAAAAAGAAATATATATATATATATATATATATATATATATATATATATATATATATATATATATATATATATATATATATATATATATAATTTTTTTTTTATTATACTTTGTCGCTGTCTCCCGCGTTTGCGAGGTAGCGCAAGGAAACAGACGAAAGAAATGGCCCAACCCTCCCCCATACACATGTATATACATACGTCCACACACGCAAATATACATACCTACACAGCTTTCCATGGTTTACCCCAGACGCTTCACATGCCCTGCTTCAATCCACTGACAGCACGTCAACCCCGGTATACCACATCGCTCCAATTCACTCTATTCCTTGCCCTCCTTTCACCCTCCTGCATGTTCAGGCCCCGATCACACAAAATCTTTTTCACTCCATCTTTCCACCTCCAATTTGGTCTCCCTCTTCTCCTTGTTCCCTCCACCTCCGACACATATATCCTCTTGGTCAATCTTTCCTCACTCATCCTCTCCATGTGCCCAAACCACTTCAAAACACCCTCTTCTGCTCTCTCAACCATGCTCTTTTTATTTCCACACATCTCTCTTACCCTTACGTTACTCACTCGATCAAACCACCTCACACCACACACTGTCCTCAAACATCTCATTTCCAGCACATCCATCCTCCTGCGCACAACTCTATCCATAGCCCACGCCTCGCAACCTTACAACATTGTTGGAACCACCATTCCTTCAAACATACCCATTTTTGCTTTCCGAGATAATGTTCTCGACTTCCACACATTCTTCAAGGCCCCCAGGATTTTCGCCCCCTCCCCCACCGTATGATCCACTTCCACTTCCATGGTTCCATCTGCTGCCAGATCCACTCCCAGATATCTAAAACACTTCACTTCCTCCAGTTTTTCTCCATTCAAACATACCTCCCAATTGACTTGACCCTCAACCCTACTGTACCTAATAACCTTGCTCTTATTCACATTTACTCTTAACTTTCTTCTTCCACACACTTTTCCAAACTCAGTCACCATATATATATATATATATATATATATATATATATATAAATATATATATATATATATATATATATATATATATATATATATATATATATATATATATATATATTCTTTTCTTTCATAGTATTCGCCATTTCCTGCATTAGCGAGGTAGCGTTAAGAACTGAGGGCTGGGCCTTTGAGGGAATATCCTCATCTGGCCCCCTTCTCTGTTCCTTCTTTGGGGGAAAAAAAAGAAAAAAACAAGATTGGAGGATTTCCAGCGCCCCGCTCCCTTCCCTTTTAGTCGCCTTCTATGACACGCAGGGAATGTGTGGGAAGTATTCTTTCTCCCCTATCCCCAGGGATAATATATATATATATATATATATATATATATATATATATATATATATATATATATATATATATACATATAGTGGTTCCAACAATGTTGTATGGTTGCGAGGCGTGGGCTATGGATAGAGTTGTGCGCAGGAGGGTGGATGTGCTGGAAATGAGATGTTTGAGGACAATGTGTGGTGTGAGGTGGTTTGATCGAGTAAGTAATGTAAGGGTGAGAGAGATGTGTGGAAATAAAAAGAGCTTGGTTGAGAGAGCAGAAGAGGGTGTTTTGAAATGGTTTGGGGACATGGGGAGAATGAGTGAGGAAAGATTGACCAACAGGATATATGTGTCGGAGGTGGAGGGAACGAGGAGAAGTGGGAGACCAAATTTGAGGTGGAAAGATGGAGTGAAAAAGATTTTGAGTGATCGGGGCCTGAACATGCAGGAGGGTGAAAGGAGTGCAAGGAATAGAGTGAATTGGATCGATGTGGTATACCGTGGTTGACGTGCTGTCAGTGGATTGAATCAGGGCATGTGAAGCATCTGGGGTAAACCATCGAAGGTTGTGTGGGGCCTGGATGTGGAAAGGGAGCTGTGGTTTCGGGCATTATTGCATGACAGCTGGAGAATGAGTGTTAATGAATGGGGCCTTCGTTGTCTTTTCCTAGCGCTACCTCGCACACATGAGGGGGGAGGGGGATGGTATTCCATGTGTGGCGAGGTGGCGATGGGAATGAATAGAGGCAGACAGTGTGAATTGTGTGCATGGGTATATATGTGTGTGTCTGTGTGTGTATATATATGTGTACATTGAGATGTATAGGTGTGTATATTTGCGTGTGTGTATATACATGTGTATGGGGGTGGGTTGGGCTATTTCTTTCTTCTGTTTCCTTGCGCTACCTCGCAAATGCGGGAGACAGCGACAAAGCAAAATAAATAAATAAATATATATATATATATATATATATATATATATATATATATATATATATATATATATATATATATATATATAAATGAGAGTTGGGGTGAGAGACTATCAGTAAATTTTAGGGAGAATAAAAAGATGTTCTGGAAGGAGGTAAATAGGGTGCGTAAGACAAGGGAGCAAATGGGAACTTCAGTGAAGGGCGTAAATGGGGAGGTGATAACAAGTAGTGGTGATGTGAGAAGGAGATGGAATGAGTATTTTGAAGGTTTGTTGAATGTGTCTGATGACAGAGTGGCAGATATAGGGTGTTTGGGTCGAGGTGGTGTGCAAAGTGAGAGGGTTAGGGAAAATGATTTGGTAAACAGAGAAGAGGTAGTAAAAGCTTTGCGGAAGATGAAAGCCGGCAAGGCAGCAGGTTTGGATGGTATTGCAGTGGAATTTATTAAAAAAGGGGGTGACTGTATTGTTGACTGGTTGGTAAGGTTATTTAATGTATGTATGACTCATGGTGAGGTGCCTGAGGATTGGCGGAATGCGTGCATAGTGCCATTGTACAAAGGCAAAGGGGATAAGAGTGAGTGCTCAAATTACAGAGGTATAAGTTTGTTGAGTATTCCTGGTAAATTATATGGGAGGGTATTGATTGAGAGGGTGAAGGCATGTACTGAGCATCAGATTGGGGAAGAGCAGTGTGGTTTCAGAAGTGGTAGAGGATGTGTGGATCAGGTGTTTGCTTTGAAGAATGTATGTGAGAAATACTTAGAAAAGCAAATGGATTTGTATGTAGCATTTATGGATCTGGAGAAGGCATATGATAGAGTTGATAGAGATGCTCTGTGGAAGGTATTAAGAATATATGGTGTGGGAGGCAAGTTGTTAGAAGCAGTGAAAAGTTTTTATCGAGGATGTAAGGCGTGTGTATGTGTAGGAAGAGAGGAAAGTGATTGGTTCTCAGTGAATGTAGGTTTGCGGCAGGGGTGTGTGATGTCTCCATGGTTGTTTAATTTGTTTATGGATGGGGTTGTTAGGGAGGTAAATGCAAGAGTCTTGGAAAGAGGGGCAAGTATGAAGTCTGTTGGGGATGAGAGAGCTTGGAAAGTGAGTCAGTTGTTGTTCGCTGATGATACAGCGCTGGTGGCGGATTCATGTGAGAAACTGCAGAAGCTGGTGACTGAGTTTGGTAAGGTGTGTGGAAGAAGAAAGTTAAGAGTAAATGTGAATAAGAGCAAGGTTATTAGGTACAGTAGGGTTGAGGGTCAAGTCAATTGGGAGGTGAGTTTGAATGGAGAAAAACTGGAGGAAGTGAAGTGTTTTAGATATCTGGGAGTGGATCTGTCAGCGGATGGAACCATGGAAGCGGAAGTGGATCATAGGGTGGGGGAGGGGGCGAAAATTTTGGGAGCCTTGAAAAATGTGTGGAAGTCGAGAACATTATCCCGGAAAGCAAAAATGGGTATGTTTGAAGGAATAGTAGTTCCAACAATGTTGTATGGTTGCGAGGCGTGGGCTATGGATAGAGTTGTGCGCAGGAGGATGGATGTGCTGGAAATGAGATGTTTGAGGACAATGTGTGGTGTGAGGTGGTTTGATCGAGTAAGTAACGTAAGGGTAAGAGAGATGTGTGGAAATAAAAAGAGCGTGGTTGAGAGAGCAGAAGAGGGTGTTTTGAAATGGTTTGGGCACATGGAGAGAATGAGTGAGGAAAGATTGACCAAGAGGATATATGTGTCAGAGGTGAAGGGAACGAGGAGAAGAGGGAGACCAAATTGGAGGTGGAAAGATGGAGTGAAAAGGATTTTGTGTGATCGGGGCCTGAACATGCAGGAGGGTGAAAGGAGGGCAAGGAATAGAGTGAATTGGAGCGATGTGGTGTACAGGGGTTGACGTGCTGTCAGTGGATTGAATCAAGGCATGTGAAGCGTCCGGGGTAAACCATGGAAAGCTGTGTAGGTATGTATATTTGCGTGTGTGGACGTGTGTATGTACATGTGTATGGGGGGGGTTGGGCCATTTCTTTCGTCTGTTTCCTTGCGCTACCTCGCAAACGCGGGAGACAGCGACAAAGTATAAAAGAAAAAAAAAAAAATATATATATATATAAGATGGACCAAGAGGATATATATGTCGGAGGTGAAGGGAACGAGGAGAAGTAGGAGACCAGATTGGAGGTGGAAAGATGGAGTGAAAAAGATTTTGTGTGATCGGGGCCTGAACATGCAGGAGGGTGAAAGGAGGGCAAGGAATAGAGTGAATTGGAACGATGTGGTATACCGGGGTTGACGTGCTGTCAGTGGATTGAATCAGGGCATGTGAAGTGTCTCGGGTAAACCATGGAAAGCTGTGTAGGTATGTATATTTGCGTGTGTGGACGTATGTATATACATGCGTATTGGGGTGGGTTGGACCATTTCTTTCATCTGTTTCCTTGTGCTACCTTGCAAACGTCAGAGACAGCGACAGAACAAAAAATATATATATATATATATATATATATATATATATATATATATATATATATATATATATATATATATATATGTTCAGGCCCCGATCACTCAAAATCTTTTTCACTTCATCTTTCCTCCTCCAATTTGGTCTCCAATTTCTCGTTCCCTCCACCTCTGACCCATATATCCTCTTGGTCAATCTTTCCTCACTCATTTTCTCGATCTGACCAAACCATTTCAAAACACCCTCTTCTGCTCTCTCAACCACACTCTTTATATTTCCACACATCTCTCTTACCCTTACATTACTTACTCGATCAAACCACCTCACACCACATATTGTCCTCAAACATCTCATTTCCAGCACATCCACCCACCTTCGCACAACTCTATCCATACCCCACACCTCGCAGCCAAACAACATTGTTGGAACCACTATCCCTTCAAACATACCCATTTTTGCTTTTCGAGATAATGTTCTCGACTTCCAAACATTCTTCAAGGCTCCCAGATTTTTCGCCCCCTCCCCCACCCTATGATTCACTTCTGCTTCCATGGTTCCATCTGTTGCCGGTTCCACTCCCAGGTATCTAAAACACTTTACTTACTCCAGTTTTTCTCCATTCAAACATTTACTCTCTGCTTTTTTTTTCACACTATTAAACTCAATCACCAACTAATGCAGTTTCTCACCCGAAACAGTCACCTGCGCTGTATCATCAGTGAACAACAACTGACTCACTTCCCAAACCCTCTCATCCACAACAGACTGCATACTTGCCCCTCTCTCCAAAACTCTTGCATTCACCTACCTAAGAACCCCATCCATAAACAAATCAAACAGCCATGTAGACATCACACACCCCTGCTGCAAACCAATATTCACTGGTAACCAATCATTTTCCTCTCTTCCTACTCCTACACATGCCTGACCCCCTCGATATAAGCTTTTCACTACTTCTAGCACCTTACCTCCCACACCATATACCCTGAATACCTTCAATAGAGCGTCTCTATCAACTCTGTCATATACCTTCTCCATATCATAAATCTACATACAAATCCATATGCTTTTTTAAGTATTTCTCACATACATTCTTCAAAGCAAACACCTGATCCACACATCCTCTACCACTTCTGAAACTAAACTGCTCCTCCCCAATCTGGTGCTCTGTACATGCATTGACCCTCTCGATCAATACCCTCCCATGCAATTTCCCAAGAATACTCATCAAACTTATACCTTTGTAATTTGATCATTCACCTTTATCCCCCTTGCCTTTGTACATTATCACTAAACATGCTTTCTGTCAATCCTCGGGCACTTCACCATGAACCAAACATACATTGAATATCCTCACCAGCCAGTCAACAACACAGTCACCCCCTTTTTCAATAAATTCCACAACAATACCATCCAAACCCGCCGCCTTGCTGGCTTTCATCTCTCGCAAAGCTTTCACTACCTCTTCCCTGTATCCTAAATCATTCTCCCTGACCCTCTCACTTCGCACACCACCTCGACCAAAACACCCCATATCTGCCACTTCACATTCAACAAACCTTCAAAATATTCACTCAATCTCCCTCTCACTTCACCTCTACTTGTCATTACCTCCTCATTTGCCCCCTTCACCAATTTTCCCATTTGTGGAGGTGGGTCGGGGAGAATGATTTGGTAAACAGAAAAGAGGTAGCGAAAGCTTTGCGGAAGATAAAAGTTGGCAAGGCGGCAAATTTGGATGGTATTGATTTGTAATTTATTATAAAGGGAGTGACTGTGTTGTTGACTGGTTGGTGAGGATATTCAGTGAAGTGCTTGAGGATTTGCACAATGCATGTATAGTGCCATTGTGCAAAGGGGATAAAGGTGAGTGTTTAAATTACAGAGGTATAAGTTTGTTGAGTATTCCTGGGAAAGTATATGGTAGGGTATTGATCGTGAGGGTCAAGGCACCAGATTGGGAAGGAGCAGTGTGGTTTCAGAAGTGGTGTTTGCTTTGAAGAATGTATTTGAGAAATACTTAGAAAAACAGATGGATTTGTCTGTAGCATTTATGGATCTGGAGAAGTCATATGATATAGTTGATATAGATGCTCTGTGGAAGGTATTAAGATTATTAAGAGGTAAGTTGCTAGAAGCAGTGAAAAGGTTTTGTCGAGGATGTAAGGCATGTGTATGAGTAGGAAGAGAGGAAAGTGATCGGTTTCCAGTGATTGTCAGTTTGCAGCAGGGGTGTGTGATGTCTCTATGGCTGTTTAATTTGTTTATGGATGAGGTTGTTAGGGAGGTGAATGCAAGAGTTTTGGAGAGAGGGGCAAGTGGATGAGAGGGCTTGGGAAATGAGTCAGTTGTTGTTGGTTGTTGATGCATTGCTGGTGGCTGATTCGGTTGAGAAACTGCAGAAGTTGGTGATTAAGTTTGGTAAAGTGTGTGAAAGAAGAAAGCTGAGAGTAAATATGAATAAGAGCAAGGTAATTAGGTTCAGTAGGGTTGAGGGACAAGTGAATTGGGAGGTAAGTTTGAATTGAGAAAATTTGGAGGAAGTGAAGTGTTTTAGATATCTGGCAGTGGATTTGGCAGTGGATGGAACCATGGAAGTGGAAGTGAGTCACAGGCTGAGGGAGGGGCAAAGATCCTGGGAGCATTGAAGAATGTCTGGAAAGCCAGAATGTTATCCCGTAGAGCAAAAATGGGAATATTTTAAGGAATAGTGGTTCCAACATTGTTATATGGTTGTGTGGCATTGGCGATAGAAAGGGTTGTGCAGAGGAGGGTGGATGTGTTGGAAATGAGATGTTTGAGGACAATATGTGGTGTGATTTGGTTTGATCAAGTAAGTAATGAAAGGGTAAGAAAGATGTGTGTCCATAAAAAGAGTGTGGTTGAGAGAACAGAAGAGGGTGTATTGAAATGGTTTGGTCACATGGAGAGAATGAGTGAGGAAATATTGACAAAGAGGATATATGTGTCAGAGGTGGAGGGAACGAGAAGTTTGAGACCAAATTGGTGGTAGAAGGATGGAGTGAAAAAGATTTTGAGCGATCGGGGCCTGAACATAGAGTAAGGTGAAAGGCATGCAAGGAATAAAGTAAATTGGAATGATGTGGTATACTGGGGTCGCCGTGCTCACAATGGATTGAACCAGGGCATATGCAGTGTCTCGGGTAAACCATGGAAAGTTTTGTGGGGCCTGGATGTGGAGAGGAAGCTGTGGTTTCGGTGCATTACACATGACATCTAGAGACTGAGTGTGAACGAATGTGGCCTTTGTTGTCTTTTAGTAGCGCTACCTCGTGCGCACAGGGGGACGGGAGTATCATTTTATGTGTGGCGGGGTGGTGGCAAGAATGGATGAAGGCAGCATGTATGAATATGTACATGTGTATATATGTATATGTCTGTGTATGTATATGTATGTATACATTGAAATGTATAGTTATGTATATGTCCATGTTTGGGCATTTATATATATATATATATATATATATATATATATATATATATATATATATATATATATATATATATATATATACATGTGTATGTGGGTAGGTTGGGCCATTCTTTTGTCTGTTTCCTTGTGCTACCTTGGTAACGCGGGAGACAGCATTAAAGTATAATAAAGAAATATGATAATATAGATATATATTTAGGGAAGCAGTGATGGCTTGTGCAAAAGACGCCTGTGGGATGAGAAAGGTGGGAGGTAGGCAGATTAGAAAGGGTAGTAAGTGGTGGGATGAAGAAGTAAGACCATTAGTAAAAGGGAGGAGAGAGGTATTTTGAGGATTTTTGCAGGGAAATAGTGCAAAAGACTGGGAGATGTATAAAAGAATGAGGGAGGAGGTCAAGAGAAAGGTGCAAGAGGGGAAATGAGAGTTTTGGTAGGAGAATATCATTGAATTTTAGGGAGAATAAAAAGATGGTATTGCAGTGGAATTTATTAAAAAAGGGGGTGACTGTATTGTTGACTGGTTGGTAAGGTTATTTAATGTATGTATGACTCATGGTGAGGTGCCTGAGGATTGGCGGAATGCGTGCATAGTGCCATTGTACAAAGGCAAAGGGGATAAGAGTGAGTGCTCAAATTACAGAGGTATAAGTTTGTTGAGTATTCCTGGTAAATTATATGGGAGGGTATTGATTGAGAGGGTGAAGGCATGTACAGAGCATCAGATTGGGGAAGAGCAGTGTGGTTTCAGAAGTGGTAGAGGATGTGTGGATCAGGTGTTTGCTTTGAAGAATGTATGTCAGAAATACTTAGAAAAGCAAATGGATTTATATGTAGCATTAATGGATCTGGAGAAGGCATATGATAGAGTTGATAGAGATGCTCTGTGGAAGGTATTAAGAATATATGGTGTGGGAGGAAAGTTGTTAGAAGCAGTGAAAAGTTTGTATCGAGGATGTAAGGCATGTGTACGTGTAGGAAGAGAGGAAAGTGATTGGTTCTCAGTGAATGTAGGTTTGCGGCAGGGGTGTGTGATATCTCCATGGTTGTTTAATTTGTTTATGGATGGGGTTGTTAGGGAGGTAAATGCAAGAGTTTTGGAAAGAGGGGCAAGTATGAAGTCTGTTGTGGATGAGAGAGCTTGGGAAGTGAGTCAGTTGTTGTTCGCTGATGATACAGCGCTGGTGGCTGATTCATGTGAGAAACTGCAGAAGCTGGTGACTGAGTTTGGAAAAGTGTGTGGAAGAAGAAAGTTAAGAGTAAATGTGAATAAGAGCAAGGTTATTAGGTACAGTAGGGTTGAGGGTCAAGTCAATTGGGAGGTGAGTTTGAATGGAGAAAAACTGGAGGAAGTGAAGTGTTTTAGATATCTGGGAGTGGATCTGGCAGCGGATGGAACCATGGAAGCGGAAGTGGATCATAGGGTGGGGGAGGGGGCGAAAATTCTGGGAGCCTTGAAGAATGTGTGGAAGTCGAGAACATTATCTCGGAAAGCAAAAATGGGTATGTTTGAAGGAATAGTGGTTCCAACAATGTTGTATGGTTGCGAGGCGTGGGCTATGGATAGAGTTGTGCGCAGGAGGATGGATGTGCTGGAAATGAGATGTTTGAGGACAATGTGTGGTGTGAGGTGGTTTGATCGAGTGAGTAACGTAAGGATAAGAGAGATGTGTGGAAATAAAAAGAGCGTGGTTGAGAGAGCAGAAGAGGGTGTTTTGAAGTGGTTTGGGCACATGAAGAGAATGAGTGAGGAAAGATTGACCAAGAGGATATATGTGTCGGAGGTGGAGGGAACGAGGAGAAGAGGGAGACCAAATTGGAGGTGGAAAGATGGAGTGAAAAAGATTTTGTGTGATCGGGGCCTGAACATGCAGGAGGGTGAAAGGAGGGCAAGGAATAGAGTGAATTGGAGCGATGTGGTATACCGGGGTTGACGTGCTGTCAGTGGATTGAATCAAGGCATGTGAAGCGTCTGGGGTAAACCATGGAAAGCTGTGTAGGTATGTATATTTGCGTGTGTGGACGTATGTATATACATGTGTATGGGGGGGGGGGTTGGGCCATTTCTTTCGTCTGTTTCCTTGCGCTACCTCGCAAATGCGGGAGACAGCGACAAAGTATAATAAATAAATAAATAAAAAGATGTTTTAGAAGGTGGTAAATAAAGTGCGTAAGACAAGAGAACAAATTGGAACATTGGTTACGGGGGCTAATGGGGAGGTGATAAGTAGTGGTGAAGTGAGAAGGAGATGGATTGAATATTTTGAATGTTTATAATGTGTTTGATGATAGAGAGGCATATATAGGGTGTTTTTGTCGATGTGGTGTGTGAAGTAAGGGGATCAGGGAGAATGGTTTGATAAACAGAGAAGAGATAGTGAAAGCTTTGCAGAATATGAAAGCTGGCAAGGTGGAGGGATTGCATGGGAATTGGTGTGGAATTTATTAAAAAAGGGGTGACTATTGTTGACTGGTGAGAATATTCTTTGTATGTATGGTTCACGGTGTAGTGCCTGAGGATTAACAGAATGTAGACATAGTGCTATTGTACAAAGGCAAAGGGGGATAAAGATGAGTGTTCCAGTTGCAGTGGTATAAGTTTGTTGAGTATTCTTGGGAAATTCTATGGGAGGGTATTGGTTGAGAGGGCGAAGGCATATACAGAGATTCAGATTGAGGAAGAGCAGTGTGGTTTCAGAAGTGGTAGAGGATGTGTGGATCAGGTGTTTGCTTTGAAGAATGTATGTGAGAAATACATAGAAAAACAAATGGAATTGCTTGTGACATTTATGGATCTGGGGAAAGCATAATGCACCGAAACCACAGGTCCCTTTCCACATCCAAGCCCCACAAAACTTTCCATGGTTTACCCCAAATGCTTCACATGCCTTGGTTCAATCCATTGACAGCATGTTGACCCCAGTATACCACATCATTCCAATTCACTCTATTCCTTGCATGCCTTTCGCCCTCCTGCATGTTGATGCCCAGATCGCTCAAAATCATTTTCACTCAATCCTTCCACCTCCAATTTGGTCTCCCACTTCTCGTTCCCTCCACTTCTGACACATATATCCTCTTTGACAATCTTTCCTCACTCGTTCTCTCCATGTGACCAAACCATTTCAATACACCCTCTTCTGCTCTCTCAACCACACTCTTTATCACCATGCATCTCTCTTACCCTTTCATTACTTACTCTATCAAACCACCTCACACCACATATTGTACTCAAACATCTCATTTTCAACACATCCACCCTTCTCTGCACATCCCTATCTATAGCCCATGCCTCACAACTATATAACATTGTTGGAACCACTATTCCTTCAAACGTACCCATTTTTGCTCTCTGAGATAATGTTCTCGCCTTTCACATGTTCTTCAACGCTGCCAGAACCTTCGCCCCCTCCCAGTGATTCACTTCCGCTTCCATGGTTCCATCCACTGCCAAATCCACTCCCAGATATCTAAAACACTTCACTTCCTCTAGTTTTTCTCCATTCAAACTTACCTCCCAATTGACTTTTCCCTCACCTAAATCAGCCACCAGCACTGTATCATCAGCGAACAACAACTAACTCACTTCCCAAGACCTGTCATCTGCACAACAGCCTGCATATTTTCCCCTCTCTCCAAAACTCTTGCATTCACCTCCCTAACAACCCTGTCCATAAACAAATTAAATAAGCATGGAGACATCACGCACCCCTGCCACAAACTGACATTCACTGGGAACCAGTCACTTTCTTCCTACTCGTACACATACCTTGCATCCTCGATAAAAACATTTCACTGCTTCTAGCAACTTGCCTCCCTCACCATATACTCTTAATACCTTCCACAGAGCATCTCTATCAACTCTATCATATGCCTTCTTAGGTCCATAAATGCTACATACAAATCCCTTTGTTTTTCTAAGTATTTCCCACATACATTCTTCAAAGCAAACACCTGATCCACACATCATCTACCACTTCTGAAACCATACTGCTCTTCCCCAATCTGATGCTCTGTACATGCCTTCACCCTCTCAATCAATACCCTCCCATATAATTTCCTGGGAATACTGAATAAACTTATACTTCTGTAATTGGAACACTCACCTTTATCCCCTTTGCCTTTGTACAATGCCACTATGCATGCATTCCCCCAATCCTTAGGCACTTCACCATGAGCCATACATACATTGAATATCCTCACCAACCAGTCAACAACACGGTCACCCCCTTTATTAATAAATTCCACTGCAATACCATCCAAACTCGCCGCCTTGCTGGCTTTCATCTTCCACAAAGCTTTCACTGTCTCTTTTCTGTTTACCAAACCATTCTTCTTGACCCTCTCACTACACACACCACCTCGACCAAAACTCCCTATATGTGCCACTCTATCATCCAAGACATTCAACAAACCTTCAAAATACTCACTTCAGCTCCTTCTCACATCAGTACTATGTGTTATTATCTCCCCATTAACCCCTTCACCGATGTTCCCATTTGTTCTCTTGTCTTACGCACTTTATTTACCTCCTTCCAAAACATCTTTTTATTCCCCATAAAATTTAATGATAATCTCTCACTCCAACTCTCATTTGCCCTGTCTTTCACCTCTTGCACCTTTCTCTTGACCTCTTGCCTCTTTCGTATATAATTCTCCCAGTCATTTGCACTAACTCCCTGCAAAAATCATTCAAATGCCCCTCTCTTCTCTTTCACTAATAATCTTACTTCTTCATCCCACCACTCACTACCCTTTCTAATCTGCCCACCTCCCACGCTTCTCATGCCACAAACATCTTTTGCGTAATCCATCAATGCTTCCCAAAATACATCCCATTCCTCCCCCATTCCCTTACGTCCTTTGCTCTCACCTTTTTCCATGCTGCACTCAATCTCTCCAGATACTTCCTCATGCAAGTGTCGTTCCTAAGCTCACTTACTCTCACCACTCTCTTCACCCCAACATTCTCTCTTCTTTTCTGAAAACCTCTATAAATCTTCACCTTCGCCACAACAAGACAATGATCAGACATCCATTCAGTTGCACCTCTCAGCACATTAACATCTAAAATTATCTCTTTCACACACCTATCAATTAACACATAATCCAATAATGTTCTGTGGCCATCTCTCCTACTTACATACGTATACTTATGTACATCTCTCTTTTTAAACTAGGTATTCCCAATCACCAGTCCTTTTTCAGCATACAAATGTACAAGCTCTTCACTATTTCCATTTACAACACTGAACACTCCATGTACACCAATTATTCCCTCAACTGCCACATTACTCACCTTTGCATTCAAATCACCCATCATTATAACCCAGTCTCATGCATCAAAACTGGTAACACATTCACTCAGCTTTTCCCAAAACACTTGCATCTCATAATCTTTCTTCTCATGCCGAGGTGCATAGGCACCAGTAATCACCCATCTCTTTCCATCCACTTTCAGTTTTACCCATATCAATCTAGTTTTCTTTCTTACAGTCTATTACATACTCCCACAACTCCTGCTTCAGGAGTAGGGCTACTCCTTCCTTTGGTCTTGTCCTCTCACCAACCCCTGACTTTACTCCCAAAACATTTCCAACTACTCTTCCCCTTTACTCCCGAGCTTCATTTCACTCAGAGCCAAAACATTCAGTTTCCTTTCCTCAAACATACTACTTATCTCTCGCTTTTTCTCATCTTGGTTACATCCACACACATTTAGACACCCCAGTCTGAGCCTTTGAGGAGGATTAGCACTCCCTGTGTGACTCCTTCTTCTGTTCCCCATTTAGAAAGTTGAAATACACGCCAGGGAGGGTTTATAGCCTCCCGCTCCCATCCCCTATAGTCCCCTTCTGTGACACACGGGGAATGCGTAGGAAGTATCTTTCTTCCCTATCCTCAGGGATAAATATATACATGTGTATATATGTATATGCCAGTTTATGTCTATTTGTGCATATGGTGAAATGTATAGGTATGTATATGTACATGTTTGGGCATTTATATATATACATGTGTATGTGGGTGGGTTGGGCCATTCTTTTGTCTGTTTCCTTGTGCTACCTAGCTAACGCGGGAGACAGCCACAAAGTATGATAAATATATATTTATTATTTTATTATACTTTGTTTCTGTCTACCGCATTAGCGAGGTAGCGCAAGGAAGCAGACGAAAGAATTGCCCAACCCACCCACATACACAGGTATATACAAACATGTCCACACACGCACATATACATACCTATACATTGTAAATGTATTTTTAAACCTCCCACTTCTTTTTCCCCTTTGTCAATCTTTCCTCACTCATTTTCTCCATATGACCAAACCATTTCAATACACCCTCTTCTGCTCTCTCAACCACTCTTTTTATTGCCACACATCTCTCTTACCCTTTCATGACTTACTCGATCATATTGTCCTCAAACATTTAATTTCCAACATATCCACCCTCCTCTGCGCGACCATGCCTCACAACCATAAAACAGTGGCAATTCTTATGGATCGTTCTACTGGGAAGGATTGTCAACTACGCACACGGAGAACACTATCTTAAAGTTATGGGATGAAAGCAAACACCAGGGTTAAATCTCCATGTAATACAAGAAATAAAGGGTAGAAAATAATAGAAGCACATTAATCGGGCACATATCTTTTACGTTAATAATCCAGGTAAGAACATTCAATATAACAGGTAAGATATCAATCCAGGAATTCTGTTTCCTTTATGACAATTTGACTCTAGAAACATGATTGAAAATACATTTTTTTCATTGGACTCTTCTTTGACAAACTACATTACTCTATAACACTCAGACAAATGGCAGAGGCCAATACTGTAGAGTTTAGTATGGTACCACTTTACACCATGATCATAGGCTACAAGTTTGAGACAGAGGGGAAACCCACTTAACTGCTGTGCCTGCGGGATAGATAGGAATCGTGGCCCAGCTGGCATCAGAGGTTTTTATTGAAGGGAGGAGCAAACCAAGAGCGGCCTGCCCTGGTCTCAGATGGGATTGGAGAAGGGTAACCCAGAGTGCCACTCTTGATTGGCTAGAGACCTAAGGTCCAGCTGTGATTGGAGGAGGGTGGCTCATAATGCCACTCCTATTTGGCTGGGTTCCTAAGGTCCGGCTGTGACTGGAGGAGGGTGGCTCATAGTGCCATTCCTTGTTGGTTGGAGGGTATTAGGTCCAGCCCTCATCTTGCCTAAGGCCCAACCTCTTCTTGTCCTGAAGGTAATGATGATATGCAGAAAACCATATTTCCTAGATGACCTCCTATCTTAACCTCAGCCGTCTGGTGCCTCGGATGGGGGAGAAATGTCAGATCCAGTGTTGCGGGTAACTGGATTGATGGCCTGACATGACCTATGCCGTTGATCTCGGCAGTCCTGGGCGTGGGAAAGATGACAGGCCTAAGTGTTGAGGGTAACTGGATTGATGACCTGGCCAGGGAAGTGAAACCCAAGCTGAGATAACATAGGCTCTCCCTGTAAATCATTTGCTCTCACCTTTTGCCATTCTACACACAGTCTCTCCTGGTACTTCCTCACACAAGCCTCCTTTCCAAGCTCACTTACTCTCACCACTCTAATCTCCCCAACATTCTCTCTTCTTTTCTGAAAACCTCTACAAATCTTCACCTTCGCCTTCACAAGATAGTGATCAGACATCCCTCCAGCTGCCCCTCTCAGCACATTTACATCCAGAAGTCTCTTTTTTACATGCCTATCAATTAATACGTAATCCAGTAATGCCCTTTGATCATCTCTCTTACTCACATATGTATACTTATGTGTATCTCTCTTTTCAAACCAGGTATTCCCAATCACCAGTCTTTTTTTAACACGTAAATCCACAAGCTCTTCAGCATTTCCATTTGCATCACTGAATACCCAATGTATACCATTTATACCCTCAACTTTGCATTTTAATCACCCATCACTATATATGAATATTTTCTTATATTTCCCACATCAGCAAGGTAGCATCAAGGACTGATGACTGAGCATTAGAGTAAAAAAATCCTCACATGGCCCCTTCTTTGTTCCTTCTTTTGGAAAAGTATACTCCAAGCCCGGGGGAGGATTTCCAACCCTCCATCCCATATGGCTGCCTTCTACAACATGCAGGGAATAGATGGGAAGTATTTTTTGCCCTCTATTCCTCAGGTAGAAAGACTTCTGTTTCTGTATTTCCTGCGTGTTGTAGATGACTGTAGAGGGCAGTAGCAGAGGGCTGTAAGCCTTCCCTTTCTGGTATTTCAATTTCTAAAAGAGGAAACAGAAGAAAGCTCCAGGCAGGGAGTGCTTATGCTCTTATCCTTAGGCTGGCAGGTCTAAATGGTGTTGATTTAACCAAGATTAGAAGGGAGGAGAGATAGGTAGTATGGTTGAGGAAAGAAACCAAGATGTTCTAGCTCTGAATCAGTCAGAGCTCAAGGTTAAGAAGGAAGAATGGTTTAGAAATATCTTAGGAGTAAAGTCAGGGGTTGATGAGAGGACAAAAACTAAGGAAAGAGTGGTACTACTCCTGAAGCAGGAGTTGTGGGAGTGTATGATAGAGTATAAGAAAGTAAATTCTAGATTAATGTGAATGAAACTGAAAGTAGATGGCAAGAGATGGATGATCATTGGTGCTTATGCATCTGGCCATGAGAAGAAATATATTGATAGGCAGGTGTTTTAGGAGCAGCTGAGTGAATGTGTTAGCAGTTTTGATGTCAGAGACCGGGTATTAGTGATAGGCGATTTCAATGCAAAGGGAAGCATTGTGGCATTTGAAGGTATAATTGGGGCTCTTGTGATATTCAGTGTTATGGTTGGCAATGGTGAAGAGCTTGTGGAGTTGTGTGCTGAAAAAGGATTGGTGATTGGAAACATCTGGTTTGAGAAAAGGGATATTACAAAAGTATATGTATGTAAGAGAGATGGTCAGCAGGCATTATTGAATTACATGTTAATTGATAGGCATGTAAAAGAGAGACTTTTGGATGTAAATGCTCTGAGAGGGGCAGCTTGTGGGATGTCTGAATACTATCTTGTGGTGGAGGCAAGGGTGAAGATTTGTAGGCATTTTCGGAAAAGAGGAGACAGTGTCTGGGAGAAGAGAGTGGTGAGAGTAAGTGAGCTTGGAAAGGAGACTTTATTAAGGAAATACTGGGAGAGATTTAGTATAGAAAAGCAAAAGCTAAGAGTGTATGAAACGAGTGGATTGGGTGATAAATTGGAGATATTTAGGGATGCAGTGATGGCATGTGCAAGAGATGCATGTGGCATGTGAATGGTGGGAGGTGGGCAGATTAGAAAAGGTACTGAGTGGTGGGATGAAGAAGTAAAGTTGCTGTGAAAGAGAAAAGAGAGGTGTTTTGGCAGTACTTGTAGGGGAGGTGTACAAAAGACCAGATGTATAAGGGAGAAGCAGGAAGTCAAGAGGAAGGTCAGGGGTTGAAAAAGAGGGCAACTAAGAGTTGGATTGAGAGAGTATCGGTAAAATTTAGGAAGAATAAGAATATGAAGATATTTTGGTATACAGTAATCAGTAATAACATTTAACCGATCATCCCTGGTCAACCCTGTCAAACACAGAGGTATTTGAATATCAAATAGTGCTTGAAACATACCTAAATAGTACATACGGTATCCTCCACAAGAAGCATTTGAACTTTGGCCACTTTTGTGACAAACAGGAGCTGTATCCACCCAGCCATCAGCTCCCAGAATAAACAACTGTTTGATTTCAAGTAATCAAATGTCTTTTGTACTGTATACCTAGGCAATGTAATCTAGGTTCACAGTAACTAGTAGTAACCTCTTATCAATCATCTGCTAAGAATAGAGATATATGAATATGAAATAGTGCCTACTGGGTCCTGAATTTGCAAGAGAGTAAGCATGCATAGGATATAGGGAATTTGAGTGATGTGTACAGGGGGTGATGTGACATCAATGGGCTGAGCAATGGCGTATTGAAGTGGTTTGGGGAAGATGTGGAAAAGTCTGTGGGGCTTGGCTGTGAACAGGGGTCTCTGTTTTCAGAGCATCATGCATGTCAGTGAGTGAGTGAATGTGAACAAATGAGGCCATTCTTTATCTGTCCCTGGTGCTACCTTGCTGACACAGGAAATGGAAAGCAATATTAGAAGAATTTATAGATTTGCAAACATGATTTATATGAATTTTCCTTTACTGATTTGGCAGCACACACTTGATATACTGTCCTTGGCATTTTGATGGGAATTACCTGCTTAGTTAAAAAAAATCTTGCACAAAGGATGTGTGAACATTATCTGAGTTACCAGTTATTGTATATTGACTAATTTTATATTTACTACATCCAAGATTTTCAAAAGCCCCAAACTGTATACAATCAACTGTCAGGGGCGTACTGTACTGTTGTATACAGCCCATCAGCAGTCAGTGAGTTAACAGTGTAGCCAAATGTCTCTGAATGAGCCATTTTGATTTGTTTCTTTTGCTGCACTGCAAAGCTTTGGAAATATCTCCCTTTTCATGGGTTTTTTAACTGCTACAGCCTGCCTGTTTGTAATCAGTAAAAATTCTACCTTTCCAAACACTCATAGGCTTTCTCTTGCCATTATTTGCTTTCATTTGCCTTTTTAAACATCATTTAAGGCCTGCCCTTGATGAGCATCTACATCTGTTCTTAAACATTTTCCTCTGTACTTGGAGCCTTTTGATATTCATTGAGACAATTATGCATGTTGCCATTACCCACCCATTTTAGACACAAAAAGATATCTCAGAATCAGAGTGCATTTTAGAATTTCTGTAACTGGTCAGTTTGTATATCCTGACATACACATAAATGTGTTTTACAAGCAATATATATCTGTGCAGCCTACTGGACTGTCATGGTTTAGACAGCCCATATATGATGATGGTTATGGAGTGAATGGACATAAATCACAAACTTGCAGCTTACACTACAGAGGAGGTTGTTATTTGCTTAGTGTATGTTGCAAATCCATTAGAGTATTAACATATTTGAATCATATACAGTTTGAAACTGGACTTACCAGCTTGTTTTATTGTATGTATCATTTTCAGCTTTGGAAGTCTCAGAAGCCAAGCATGCTGACTTGATTGCTCGCATGACATCTCAGCTTCGTGAATTAAGCTCAGCTAAGCAGGATGCTCATAGAGAGATGTCAGATATGAAGAAAAAGCTCCAGGTTTGTTGAAGAATTACCTTTTATTTTGTAATGTATGCATTTTTAGGAGTTTTTTTTTTTCAAGCAAATTAGTGTAAAAGGAATTCCTTTCTTGTGATTTTTTTTACCAGTGTTGGTTTGCCCCATAGACCTATGGGGATTAGAAACCTCTGAATCCCATGATGAAGCATATGCCTCTTACTCTTTTTTCACCTTCTGCTAGATAGTAATCAGCCTATCTTGGTTTGGGTCTGCCATTTGATCAATCAACATCCCGAAATCATCAATGACCTCTTCATCCCCATGTCGTTAGCTGAAATATTCCTCATTATGTCTCAGAACATGGATGATGCTATGTTGACTGTGGCTACCAGTATCTTCAGTCTGTCTTTTTTCATCCTGGCACTGTTAAGCATCCTTGTGTGACTTTTCTTTATGAAGTATGGGTAATGTTTACAAAATATTACACTTTGTCCCTCTTTAATGTTGGGGATTTGCACCTGAAAAACACCACCTAGCAGAACAGAAGGATAGTAAATCACATATTACTCTAGGATTTAAAGGAATAAACACTTTTCTATAGTTGCCCTCTGTCAGTGGCCTGTTAACGGTGAGGCACCAAAGGCTAAGAAGTGGGGCACTGGAATTCATTAATTATGGAAACTCTGTTGCTGTAGCCAATGGGAGGGAACAGGCATCAGATATATAGATCAGCAGACAGATTCAAAGTAATAATAGAAGCCACATTCTTGGAAAGATTTCTAAACCTAATTTTTACACAGTAATGTGAATAAAGTGTTACAAAATATACAAAACTCCCATGGTTAAGTGGTTAGCATTCCCGACCTTAGCCCATTCACGGGCAGCCCAGGTCGAGTGCATAGGTTTGAATCCTGGTTATGGCAGTCTCTCCAAAGTCAGCCCAGCTGTTCATCCATTCCTGGGAATTAGTCAATAGAATTGGTACATGGCTAAGGTTACAGTGATGGTTGATTTAAATGCGGAGGTGAGTAATGTATCAATTGAGGGTATGATTGATGTACATAGGGTGTTCAGTGTTGTAAATGGAAATGGTGAAGAGCTTGTGCATTTGTGTGCTGAAAAAAGATTGCTGATTAGGAATGCCTGCTTTAAAAAGACAGATAATTCATAAGTATATGTATGTGAGTGAGAGGGTTGGTCATGGGGGAGGTAATAACAAGTAGTGATGAAGTGAGAAAGTGATGAATGAGTATTTTGAATGTTTTTTGAATGTGTTTGATGGTAGAGTTGCAGATATAGGGCGTTTTGGTTGAGGTGGTGTGCGAAGTGAGAGGGTCAGGGAGAATGGTTTTTGTAAAAAGAGACGAGATAGTGAAGGCTTTGCGGCAGATGAAATCCAGCAAGGCAGTGAGTTTGGATGGTATTGCAGTGGAGTTTATTAAAAAAGGGGGTGACTGTGTTGTTGACTGGTTGGTAAGGATATTCAGTGTATGTATGTATGGATCATGGTGAAGTGCTTAAGGATTGGCGGAGTGCATGCATAGTGCCATTGTACAAAGGCAAATGAGTTAAAGGTGAGTGTTTAAACTACAGAAGCATAAGTTTGTTAAGTATTCCTGGGGAATTATATGGGAGGGTATTGATAGAGTAAAGACATGAAGTATTCCTGGGAAATTATATGGAAGGGTATTGATGGAGAGAGTAAAGACATGTACAGAGCATCAGATTGGGGAAGAGCAGTGTGGTTTCAGAAGTGGTAGAGGATGTGTGGATCAGGTGTTTGCTTTGTAGAATGTAAGTGAGAAATACTAAGAAAAGCAGATGGATTTGTATGTAGCATTTATGGATCTGGAAAAGGCATGTGATAAAGTTGATAGAGATGCTCTGTTGAAGGTTTTAAGAGTATATGGTGTGGGAGGTAAGTTGCTAGAAGCAGTGAAAGGTTTTTATGGAGGATGTAAGGCATGTGTACAGATAGGAAGAGAGGAAAGTGATTGGTTCCCAGTGAATGTCAGTTTGCAGCAGGGGTGCGTGATGTCCCATTGGTTGTTTAATTTGTTTATGGATGGTGTGGCTAGGGAGGTAAATGCATGGGTTTTGGAGAGAGGGGCGAGTATGCAGGTATGCAGTCTGTTGTGGATGATAGGGCTTGGGAAGTGAGTCACATGTTTGCTGATGATGCAGCTCTTGTGGCTGATTCGGGTGAGAAACTACAGAGGTTGGTGACTGAGTTTGGAAAAGTGTGAAAGGAGAAAGTTCAGAGTAAATGTGAATAAGAGCAAGGTTATTAGGTTCACTAAAGTTAAGGGACAAGTTGATTGGGATGTAAGTTTGAATGGAGAAAAACTGGAGGAAGTGAAGGGTTTTAGATATCTGGGAGTGGACTTAGGAGCACATGGAACCATGGAAGCAGAAGTGAGTTACAAGGTCAGGGAGAGGGCAAATGAGGGAGCGATGTAGAATGTGTGGAGGGAGAGAATCTTATCTACAAGAGCAAAAATGGGTATGTTTGATGGAATATTAGCTCCAGCAATGTTATATGGTTTTAAGGCATGAGCTGTAGATAGAGATATATGGAGGAGAGTTGATGTGTTGGAAATGAAATTTTTGAGGACAGTATGTGGCATGAGGAGGTTCGATCGAGTAAGTAATGAAAGGGTATGAGAGATGTGTGGAAATAATAAGGTGTGGTTGAGAGAGCAGAAGATGTCTTGAAATGGTTTGGAATATGGAGAGAATGAGTGAGGAAAGATTGACAGAGGTGTCAGAGGTGAAGGGAGCAAGGAGAAGTGGGAAACCATATTGGAGTTGGAAGGATAGAGTGAAAAAGATTTTGGACAATCAGGGCCTGAACATACAGGAAGGTGAAAGGTGTGCAAGGAATAGAGTGAATTAGAACGATATGGTGTACTGGGATTGATGTGCTGTCATTGGACTAAACCAGGGCATATGAAGCGTTTAGGGTAAACTATGAAAAGGTCTGTGGGGCATGTATATGGATAGGGAGCTCTGGTTTTGATGCATAAAACATGACAGCTAGAGACTGAGTGTGAATGTATGTGGCCTTTTTCTCTGTTTCCCTAGTGCTTCCTCACTGAAGGGGGGGGGGAAGCAATGTTATTTCCTTTGTATATATCTGTGTATGTGTGTGTACATGTTCATATGTGTATGTATGTATATGTGCGTATATGGGCATATATGTGTATATGAGTGGATGGGCCATAATTCACCCGTGTCCTGGCACTACCTTGCTGATATGGGAAACCAATTAAGTTTAATAATGTATATGTATGTATGTATATTATTTATTTATTTTATTATGCTTAACTGTTGTCTCCCATGTTAGCGAGGTAGCGCAGGAAGACAGACGAGAAATGGCCTAACCCACCCACATACACATGTATATACATAAATCCCCACACATGCACATGTGTATATATATATATCTATATATATATATTTTTTTTTTTTTTTTTTTTTTATACTTTGTCGCTGTCTCCCGCGTCTGCGAGGTAGCACAAGAAAACAGACGAAAGAAATGGCCCAACCCCCCCCCATACACATGTATATACATACGTCCACACACGCAAATATACATACCTACACAGCTTTCCATGGTTTACCCCAGACGCTTCACATGCCTTGATTCAATCCACTGACAGCACGTCAACCCCGGAATACCACATCGTTCCAATTCACTCTATTCCTTGCCCTCCTTTCACCCTCCTGCATGTTCAGGCCCCGATCACACAAAATCTTTTTCACTCCATCTTTCCACCTCCAATTTGGTCTCCCTCTTCTCCTTGCTCCCTCCACCTCCGACACATATATCCTCTTGGTCAATCTTTCCTCACTCATCCTCTCCATGTGCCCAAACCACTTCAAAACACCCTCTTCTGCTCTCTCAACCACGCTCTTTTTATTTCCACACATCTCTCTTACCCTTACGTTACTCACTCAATCAAACCACCTCACACCACACATTGTCCTCAAACATCTCATTTCCAGCACATCCATCCTCCTGCGCACAACTCTATCCATAGCCCACGCCTCGCAACCATACAACATTGTTGGAACCACTATTCCTTCAAACATACCCATTTTTGCTTTCCGAGATAATGTTCTCGACTTCCACACATTCTTCAAGGCCCCCAGAATTTTCGCCCCCTCCCCCACCCTATATATATATAGATGGCCAGAGAGTGTTATTGGATTACGTGTTAATTGACAGGCACGCGAAAGAGAGACTTTTGGATGTTAATGTGCTGAGAGTTGCAACTGGAGGGATGTCTGATCATTATCTTGTGGAGGCTAAGGTGAAGATTTGTATGGGTTTTCAGAAAAGAAGAGTGAATGTTGAGGTGAAGAGGGTGGTGAGAGTAAGTGAGCTTGGGAAGGAGACTTGTGTGAGGAAGTACCAGGAGAGACTGAGTACAGAATGGAAAAAGGTGAGAACAATGGAAGTAAGGGGAGTGGGGGAGGAATGGGATGTATTTAGGGATTCAGTGATGGATTGCGCAAAAGATGCTTGTGGCATGATAAGAGTGGTAGGTGGGTTGATTAGAAAGGGTAGTGAGTGGTGGGATGAAGAAGTAAGATTATTAGTGAAAGAGAAGAGAGAGGCATTTGGACGATTTTTGCAGGGAAAAAATGCAATTGAGTGGGAGATGTATAAAAGAAAGAGACAGGAGGTCAAGAGAAAGGTGCAAGAGGTGAAAAATAGGGCAAATGAGAGTTGGGGTGAGAGAGTATCATTAAATTTTAGGGAGAATAAAAAGATGTTCTGGAAGGAGGTAAATAAAGTGCATAAGACAAGGGAGCAAATGGGAACTTCAGTGAAGGGCGCCAATGGGGAGGTGATAACAAGTAGTGGTGATGTGAGAAGGAGATGGAGTGAGTATTTTGAAGGTTTGTTGAATGTGTTTGATGATAGAGTGGTAGATATAGGGTGTTTTGGTCGAGGTGGTGTGCAAAGTGAGAGGGTTAGGGAAAATGATTTGGTAAACAGAGAAGAGATAGTAAAAGCTTTGCGGAAGATGAAAGCCGGCAAGGCAGCAGGTTTGGATGGTATTGCAGTGGAATTTATTAAAAAAGGGGGTGACTGTATTATTGACTGATTGGTAAGGTTATTTAATGTATGTATGACTCATGGTGAGGTGCCTGAGGATTGGCGGAATGCGTGCATAGTGCCATTGTACAAAGGCAAAGGGGATAAGAGTGAGTGCTCAAATTACAGAGGTATAAGTTTGTTGAGTATTCCTGGTAGATTATATGGGAGGGTATTGATTGAGAGGGTGAAGGCATGTACAGAGCATCAGACTGAGGAAGAGTAGTGTGGTTTCAGAAGTGGTAGAGGATGTGTGGATCAGGTGTTTGCTTTGAAGAATGTATGTAAGAAATACTTAGAAAAGCAAATGGATTTGTATGTAGCATTTATGGATCTGGAGAAGGCATATGATAGAGTTGATAGAGATGCTCTGTGGAAGGTATTAAGAATATATGGTGTGGGAGGCAAGTTGTTAGAAGCAGTGAAAAGTTTTTATCGAGGATGCAAGGCATGTGTA